>NC_044495.1:41669710-41904710 GCF_902362185.1 Chanos chanos
TTCTTAAAGAGTTCAAGAAAAATGATCTTTGTTGTGGTCCTGTTCAGGAGGTAGTGTTTATTGAGCTGAAGTAATTGTTCACTTGATTTTGTTTCTATGTTTTGTTATGTTTCCCTAGAATGAGGCCTGCCAGGGTGATTTGAGTACCCTGGCTAACGTGGTGACGTCACTTGCTCACATCAGCAAAAACCGAGAAATGATTGACAGCGGCACCGACCAATCAGGAATGGAAACCATGAGCAGCGAAGACAGCACCATGACTGATGTCCAGCCGAACGTCCAGAACTCTTCTGACATCACACAGTGAGAACTGGCATCCGGCGAGAGAGAGGTTTGAGTAGACCTATAGCCTAAAATTGCTAATCCTTGTTTGTGTTTGATGTTTTTTTTTAGGGCGTTCGACACGTTGGCAAAGGTTCTACAGCCAGGGACGGGTAGTGCTAATGATGCCACAGATGTGGGTGTGGCTCTGGGCTCAGAGGAAGCCAGCTCCACGCTGCTGGAGCTGGAGGGACCTCTACTCTCTGACCTACATGTGCCTTTTAAGGTCAGAGGTGATTCAGCTATAGAATCAGAATACAACTAAAACAGCAGTGTTTCAGTGGCAGTGACAGAGGCCTAGAATTACCGAATGTCAAACTGTGATGTTACGTCCACACACACTGACTGCAGTCTCTGACAGGACAGAAATGATTTACATCAGTTGTTCTTATCAACTTTGGATTTGAAACCGCCACAACTTTAAAGATAGCCTGCTTTCAATGCATTTCTGTGTCTAATCATCCTATATCTGTTGTAGAGCTCTTCATTTCATAATGAAAAGCTAAATTTAGCAAAGTGTATTCTATTAATGTGTATTATATTTTAATAGGATTAGTCTATGAAAATGCTTGAATACAATGTCTGATAAACCGTTTGTCAGTGCTTTGTAACACAAGTGTGTGTGTGTGTGTGTGTGTGTGTGTGTGTGTGTGTGTGTGTGTGTAGTTGGTGATGCCCTTACCCATGCCAGAGTTTCTTAACCTGAACTACATCTGTGAATCAGCCTCTCGTCTTCTCTTCCTCTCCATGCACTGGGCTCGGTCCATCCCAGCATTCCAGGCCCTGGGGTGAGTCCTGGAGCTCTGTCTGCCTTCCTTCACTCTCACCATTTTACTCTGCAAATCAGGCTGTTTTTCAATGATCCTGTTGTTTAAGCTAAATTATTCAGTTTTGTGCCACACTGACAGTTGGTGGATGGATAGATGCTGAAGTTAGTTGACAGATGCTAATTTTTTTTTTTTTTTTTTTTACAACTCGATACTTTGACTGTTCGACGTGTAGCTGGCTGAGACACTGGTGCTAAGAGAAGTTTGTCTGGTACAGCTGAAGCCGGACAGCTCATTCCTGTTAGATTAAATACCATTGGGTATCGTCGAATAACACAGAGCGCTTGAACTAGATGGTTGCTCTGACTTAATTTCCATTATTTAGGCATCCCAACTCTTGTGAAATGCTGGCCACTGGTCAATTTACATATCTTATTTTTGGGGACTTTTGCACATGCTTGTCTTGCCATATGAGATTTTTCAACCTCTTTTTTTTTATAAAGGTATTTCATTTTTTGAAGTCTTTGCTTGTAGATTTAATCATATATTTTATCATGTATGTTATTATATATGTCATTACGTATGAGGGATGTCGCACCTTTGAGCTTTGTTGGACTCTATTTGATGAAAAATCGGTTTGTACTGTGTTTTGATGTGGCTGTGATGTCATTAATGGAAAGCCAATAAGAAAAGTAACGATGCTTCTGTGAACCAATTAAAATGCACCAGCAGAAAAAACACTATGTTTTAATGCTTATGCTGCTGCTCCTCGAGCCTTTAAGAGCATGTGGTTTTAAGTGAATATATTTTTATAATGTCTTTTTTTTGTAGGTCAGAGAATGGGATTAATCTGATGAAAGCATGTTGGAATGAGTTGTTTGCACTTGGCTTGGCACAATGTTCAAACGTGATGAATGTGGGAACCATCCTCACTGCCATCATTAGCCACCTGCAGGGCAGCCTGGATGAAGGTACGAGAGCAACAAACATTTGTTGTCTCAGCACCCATCAGGACACTGCATGGCTGTATTTGGGCTTTAGAATTCTTAGTGAAAGGAGTATGTTTGTGTTTGTGTGTTAGATAAACTCTCTCCGGACCGGGTGAAGCAGGTGATGGAGCACATCTGGCGGATGCAGGAGTTCTGCAACAGCATGACCCGCGTGAACCCAGATGCTTATGAGTATGCCTACCTCAAAGCTGCCGTCCTCTTCAGCCCAGGTAAGACACACAAGCATTCAAACCTGTCGGCAAAGAGGGAGAGAAAGGTGTGAGTGAAGGTGTAAAGATTTGTGTGTGTGTTTGTTTAGATCACACTGGAGTGGACAACACGGCTCAGATTGAACGTTTCCAAGCGAAGGCCTACATGGAGCTACAGGATTACGTCGGTAAAATGTACCCAGAGGACACCTACCGGTGAGAGATTAACCTCTTTTCATCATCACTTTGTTTCCTCATTCTTTGATGCAATTAAAGGGATATTCTGCTTAGATTTATACCTGTCTGTACTGCACTTTGTTTGTTTCTTGAGTTTTCTTGATATGAGATGACTTTACACTCCCTGTAATCTCTCTCAGATTATCTAAACTGCTGCTGCGCCTGCCGGCGTTACGTCTGATGAGCGCGGCTGTGACTGAGGAGCTGTTTTTCGCCGGCCTGATAGGGAATGTTCAGATTGACAGCATCATTCCGTACATCCTCAAAATGGAATCGACCGACTACAACAGCCAACCGCTCAGTTCCGTCGAGTGACCTCAGCTCCACCGTTAAACACATCCACTCTGCGTCAGGACTGTGCTGGCCTGGAATTGGGACTGTTTTTACCTCTGAACACTCAACAGAGGATGCAGGACAGGAACAAAAGATGGTTTAAAAATTGCCGTTTGGCATCTTTGGGACTGTGATTGGGCAGTTTGATCATGGTCAGTGGATCCTCCCCTGCTACATTTCAGAGACAACATGATAAAACTACAGTGTTTGCTTTTCATTTTCTGCATCTTTTGTCTTGTGGCTCTGTCTATAGGAGTGTTTATATATGTGTGCGTGTGTATATGTATATATATACACACACACACACACACACACACACACATATAATAGCAACATGGCTTTTTCACAATATGACTCCATCTGAGTCTGAGAGAGAGAGAATGTTCAAGTAAATGGTTAGAAAATCGCTCCATCCCACGTGTGCAGTTTTTTTTTTTTAAATGTTATTTTAGATTTTTTTTTTTTTTTTTTTTGAATAATGATCAGAGAGCAGTACACAGTTCGCACCTTGTGTACTGTCCATGTTTGTATATATAGTTAAAATGTACATAGGTGTAATAAATGCCAACGCTGAAGGGCTGGGGGGTGATGGTGGATCACTGAACTTGAGACTTTTGTCTAATTCAAACAATGGACTGTGTCTTAACATCATGTGTCTTTAAAATGTAGCACTGATTTCTCATGCATTAGTATCACTATGAAAGTTGTACAAAAGCTGGATCTGAAATATAACATTTTCATATTTCTTTTAAGGAAGCACAAATCCATGAGAATGCCCCTTTGCTTTGTAACTTGAACTTAAACAAATAAGAGTGCTTCAGTCATCTGTGTAAAAAGACTTCAGCTTGGCTGTAGGTTCTACTGTGGTCTGTTTTGAGTCGCGTGGATGAAGAAAAGATGAGGTGAAGTATTCACTGATTTCATGACAAACTGACAACGTACTGACCAGAATGACAATCTCTGATTCTCGTCAGAGGGTATTAATCATGAAAAAGCTCTTATACAGACTAATATGTCTAATAATAATATGTAATATTATTATTAGATTATTAGTAATAGTAATATGTCTCTCGTGCGTGCTTTAGTGTTCATAGAAATATGGATATACACTATACAGACCTTATCTGTCGCCTAAAAGTCCTGTGCGCATGTTCGTCTTGATCTACCTGTTCTATGTACAATACACTTAAAAAACTGAAGGTGGAATTGAACGCAGAATATGTTGATTGAACAGATGATAGAAACATGGTGGGCGGTTATATTCCAGCAGTACACCAACAGCAGTTCTATTCATCTCAACGGCACTGATTGTCGTCTTCTGCTCTCGGGTCGCTAGGATATTTATTTGATTTCCACAATGAATATCCTGCTGCAGGCGGAAGAATATCTACGAGGGACCAACGGTCCATCCGCTTATAGTGTCCGTCAAAAATGGCGGAGTACGTACAGGTTTTCCGAAGGGCTGTAGGCCAATTGAGGGGACATGGTGGTGTCCGTGGGTTTCTCCTTCAGTTATTTAGGTGGGTAACAGCTGTATCAGTGAAACTCTTCTTCTGGATTGAATGTCAGGAAACATTTCAGTTTCAAACCAATTAAAACTGAAGATAGGCGAATGACCTCTCTGCCTTCCTTTAACTTAGCATGTCGTTAGCTAGGAAGTTGTGTTGACTACAGAAGCCCTCACACATTCACTAAATTATGCCTGAATCACACATACAGTAATTTTAATCTACAGTTAGTCCATGATGTTGCCTCCTGTAGGGTGAATGACGTGAAAACGGGGACACTGGTTGGTGAGGACAAGTATGGGAACAAGTATTACGAGGACAACCGCTACTTTTTCGGTAAGGTCTGATGCAGACTGTAAGTGATAACTTACATAGTACAATCAAATAATCACTGTTTAAATGCCGAGTCATCTCTAACACCAGTGTGTGAAATATTCTGCTCCTGCTCAACGTCAAATACACGTGAACGAAGATTTTAAACTCCTTTTTTGTAATCTGTCTGAGAACGAGTGAAGAATTTTGTTACCTGGCTTCGCTGGAGTTTTCCAGGCTTTCACGTTCGTCAGTAGCAAACTGAATCTTTACATAATGTGATGAAGCAATGCAAATATTTCTTTTTGTAATTTATATTAATTTCACAGAAGGTTAGCGTTCCATACTGTGTTATTAAGCCTGATGTACTTTCAATTAATTGATATTAGTTGAAAGTTTAATGTTTTGGTTTAGCGTGAATATATCGATATATCGCACCAAAATGTCTTTTATAATGACCAATTTAACGATTGGAGGTCGAAAGAGTTTGGAAAACAATAAAACTAATTTTGCCAAGGACACGCTTTGAATTTCTCACGTAGGAGTCGCTGTTAAACCACAGTTGTGATCGGGTGAGCATGAAAAATGTCCACAGATTGGTTGCTCAAACATTCTGTGGTAAATGTGAAATAAACAAACAATTTAGTTTCAAGGTGCCATAAATGAACTGTGTCCTTAGACATTAGTAGGGCACAGGAGTCAAAGGAAACACATTTATGTTTTGTAATCCAAATGGTTTTAATTTGAAAACCATTCTGAAAATAATTGACATTTCAAGGCAAATGAGTGAGACATGAATTCTATGATATGATGCAATGTTTAGGAGGGTTTTTCAGTTCTGTTAAAATTGGTTTGAGAAAAACATGTTGTAACAGCAGCATATACTGAAAGGCAGCCTATCTTTTCTGAGAAACACTGGAAGCTGAAAGCAGTAAACTGAAGTAAGGAAAACGATGAAAGAGGGAAAGACCATTTTCCCCTAACTGAGTGGATTTGTTAACAGTAACAGTAAAATCAGATAGGGATTTATTTCCACTCATGGATCATCCTGTAAACAGCACTTTCAGTGCAGGCAGGATGATCTGACCATTGCTGTTCCTGTGAACACTGCACAGTGACGTGTCACATTGCTAGTGAGACCCCTGTGAGTTTTATCACTCCATATTAAATGGTGTGGTGTTGATGCCCTTTCAAAGTCTGGAACAGAGACGAATCATAGGGCCTTTTGTTTGTTTACTGTTAGCGCACCTCATTAACCATGCATGGTAATTACTATAAACTACATGTGAACTTGCCCTCTAATAGAAGACAAAGGCTTATTTTTGTTTTATAAATAATAATTTATATGTTTTTCATATTTGGTTTTGGCATTTTATGAGGGGAGTGGTGTCAGTTTTTGACATGAATCCTAAACTTTGTGAGTACTTCAGTAATTTAAGAGAAATTGTATTAATATTAATTATTAGACATTAACACTGTGGTAAAGCCTGTTTGATGAGCATCTTCATCACCCTGTCACCATGGTAATGGACTATAACACGGCTGGTCCTGCAGGTCGGCACCGATGGGTGATCTACACGACACAGATGAATGGCAAGAACACACTGTGGGAGGTGGATGGGAGCATGGTCCCTGCAGAATGGTAATGTCTATGTTCTCATACAGGTCTGGGGTCAGTCCGTCTTACATTCAGTTTGTGGAAGGGGGGGGTAAACACATGATCATAATTTCTTAGTAACCCGTATACCTTCACACAGGTCTTTTATTTGGGGTATTTACAAAAAAAGACATCGAAGACTTAAAATAAATTAACCATAATTTCTTGTCTTTTTTAAAACTTGAATTTTATGAACTCATGCACTCCTGGAGCTTAAACATAGTCGTTTTTGAATGTCACTGGTTTAGGCATCGCTGGCTGCACTGTATGACCGATGATCCCCCAACCACTCACCCTCCTGAGCCGAAAAAGTTCCTAGCAGAGGTGCATCAGTTCAACGTGAGCGGCACGTCTGACTGCTACGTGCCGTACTCCACCACCAGAAAGAAGATCCATGAGTGGGTGCCCCCAAAGGCTGGGCAGCAGTGACCTTTTCCATCACCCTTCGCCAACCTTAGCACCATCCTGTCTGTGGATCCTGTTTGTAAATTATAACCGAGATGTATAGTGCTCAATAATAAAAAAATAAAAATAACTGTGAAAATGAATGTGTTGGTGAGGTAATTATTAGAGTGTTGCTGCCTTAAGGCCCTCTGTAAAAACACACACAGACAAACACACACACGCAAACACACAGTGTTGTTTAGGGAGGGTCTCTGGTCAAGGCTGGGAAGCAGCAGTGCTCATTTAAGTTCATAAATTTATTGACACATTAAACTGAAAAACCAACATTTCCACTAAACTGTTTCTTGACCTTCCCACACTACAGCCCCTTAAAGGATGGACCAATCAGGGCAGAGAGTGTGACTTCCTGATTTCAAACCACTGTCACTGCCACCCTTAAGCAAAACGAGGGCTGTTAGTGCCAGAGGCATCGTTAGACTTTGTCGTTGTCTGTCATTTTGATGGACAGGGTCGTAAATATTCCATCATAATCTATTATTACCTGTCATTTAATTTTCATGTTTAATGATAATAAGACATATTTAATTACATTTAATTTTCATTCGTGTCTTTTCATGTTTTAAAAATTAATATACGGAACAAGCGTACAGATTATGCATTTATAAGGGCAGGGAGAGAAAAGATGAAAGGAGACCTCGATCAAGCGGAATTCCTGCTCCCACTGAACCCGGTACTCCCTCTTGACCTCCTTGCTGCCACTTTCTTGCCCCGTAACATTAGCTGCTGCTGGCTGATAAACGTTATGAGTATTACTTGCTTGTCCTTCATCTTCCACCGCATCAGTCCCTCTTTTTTTTCACTTCGTTTACCAACAGCATCACACTTATTGGGCTTTTTAAAGAAACTTCGGACACTCACCTGCCATGACATTTTGCAATGGTATGTAGTGACATAGCCTACCAATGTGATGCCTAAAGCCAACTAGACAACGAGGTCATGCATGTGAGATCAAAGACAAGACTAAACAATGACAAATTAATATGTGCACTCACCACCAATGATGGAAAATATTTGGTTAATGCGACCTCAGGTCAGTGCACTGACAGGAAAAGCAATGGCTGGTAAAAAAAAAAAAAAGGTCTGAACGGTAACAATACATATACAGACTCGCTGTAGACAGACACACTTGAAAACAATGGCTTTAAGAGGCTCAGATTAATCTGTGAAGATCATATTATCCCATGTTTATTATTCAAACAGTAAAAGGTCATACTTTTCCAGCAGGACAAACCCTGAGGGCAGATTACTGCATGTGAGATATACCTGTTTTGGATTTCTGCTGAAGAATGGATATCCAGTTTACCACATAACAATATTGTACATTAACCAACCATTGATAATTCAGAGATGCAGGACCTATCTGAACGAGGCTAAGCACTACTGTATGTCCTTGACAATGTGATGCAAGTTAAGAGAAAAAGAAGGGAGAAGGGCCTGTGAACCTGAAAGTGATCAAAAGAGGAAAAGTAAACAAGACTAGTTGACTGTTATTTGTCAGCTCGGAAAACCACAAAATGGTTTTGATTAAATAGCTGTATTGTCTGGTGTGTATTTGGTGATTAATACTTTATCCCAGGTAAAGAGATATTTTCATTATTTAGCTGTATAAAAATGATGGGAAAATCTGAAAACAGTGCCCAAAACAAGACACTGGGAAACAGATGGGACAGCAGGAGCAAATCTGTAAAAATGTAAACCTTGTATGTATGTATGTCTGGTTTTCTAGGTATGCATGTTCTACAGCGACATTGTTGATAAATCCGACCAACCACCAGCAGTGTCACTATGAATCTTGGGTACCTTTTTCTTTTCTTTTCTTTTCTTTTCTTTTCTTTTCTTTTCTTTTCTTTTATGTTTTTGATAATAGTGGTGTGGATTATTTAAGGACAATGCTCATGTCCCACATAGTGATTCTAGTGTCAGTAGGGCCAACGCACCAGCACTTCCTCTGATACAAACACCCCCCCACCCCCCCATAAACACTTCTTTTCCAAAATCATCTTTTCCTAAAAGTGTCTCATTTTACATTTTAAATTGACCACATTGTTATTTTTGCAGTTCTGTAAAAAAAAAAAAAAATCACTTCCATTGACAAATACAGGGACTCATTCAAACACCTATCCTTTACATTGGTTGATCAGACTTCTTTGCACTTAAGCAATTTGTTTCCAATAAAATGAGTAAAAGACTTGATACGTTATACAGTGCCTGTTGTGCTCATGTTTTTCACATGTCAGACTTCACAAAGCAGTCTAATTACTACACACACAAAAAAATGCCAGATTCAGGCATGGCGCAACAAACTAACTACTGGTGGGATGATAAAGTTCAGGCTCATTTTTCCATGGCATGACCATTTTCATGACACTAGTGCAAACACAGTTCAGTAGAGGAGCACTAAATTACTAACACAGTATAAGCCTGGACCCTCATCATTATCATTATCATTATCATTATCATGTTATTGTTGTTCTTGTTATTATTATTATTAGTAGTAGTAGGAGTTTGGCAACAAAAATGCATGGTTGATACTGTAAACCTTTTCTGCTAAGGCTCACAGAGGACAACTTAGGTGCTATCACATGCACTAGAGACATTCAGGTCACAGGAGATCACAGGAGATGTTTTTATGGCTTATTTTTGTGCGAACACCCTTATCACCATCCAAATTCAGCTGTTCTTTTGTGAATTCACAAAACTGCAGGAAGTGCATGGACAGATCAGATATTTATGTTATGAAATATGCTTGAACTCTGGAATGCTGTTTAAAGAAGTAAGCCAGTACAGATGTAAGCACACACACACACACACACACAGATGCACACACACATTGGGTTGGAGACTCTGCTAAGCTTATTAATTATGAATTCTCCTCTAAGCCTGCTGTGGTCTCACGCTGAGGACAGGCTGAAATATTCATGCATCTCTAGCAGACACACATACACACACACACACACACACACACACACACACACCAGTCAACAGTGTTTTACTGACATATACACACAAAAACACATACAAATCATAAAGACAGTGTATTACTAACACACACACAAACACACACACACACCAGCCACAATAACAGTGTGTGTTACTGACAAGACATTACTCTTGTCAAGACATTACAGGTGTGACCTTTCCACACACTACACAGTGCAGCCTAAGAGCTAAATGTGAAGTCTGTTCACTTACTGGGCTGTAGCTTTAACTGCAGTAGCTTCAGTTTGGACAGGGGTTCACTCATACAGTGAACAGCTCCTTCTTTCTAACCCCAAAAATCATCTGTTGAGCTGGGGCCAGGGGGCTGGGGGGTGCTCACTTGAAGTGTCATGTTCCTGGAAAAACTCTGAGACAGTGCCTTGTCCTGCTGGAACTACTGATGGGATGGATAAAACTGGTAAAAGTGCAATGGTAAAACTGGCAGCCATGAAGGGATGCACTTGGTCAGCAATGTTCAGATATATAGTAATGTTAAAATATTGCTCAGCTTGTGTCAGGAGACCTAACAGAAACCACGAAAGCAGTTCTCACACTGTTGCACCACTGTCTCCAGTGAGAGTGAACCAGGACTCACCAAATCAGCTAATGTTTCTGAGTTTTCTCTGTCATACAAGGTTGGTTACTCTGTATTTACAAGAGCTGCTGTCTTTTTGCTTTTAACTGGCAGGATCGGTCCAGACAGATTGGGTAATCTGACAGGGCGTTTAGCGTCCTACAGTTGAACTACGCCATTATTCGCCCTGTATGTGGGTCACCTGTTAGCTGGCACTACTATTGTCATTCTCCTTTACCTCTCTCATTAATGGGGTGATTTTGCCCAGTAAACTGTTGTTGATTGGATGTTTTTTGGTTGTTATTGTTGTTTATTGTGCCATTCCAGTTGAACATCAAGAAGAAGCCCAGGAAGGCTTTTTCCAAGAAAGTGAAACTCTTGTGACAGACAGAAAGAATACTGCTCGGATAACTTCTTATGAAAAGTGACTGTATTCCTCGAGGCCTGTCTGCCAGTGTTATGTAGCAGGCTGTGGTCATGTGACTCATTGTCAATGGAAATAATCCATTTTCATGGAACGTGGGGGATGCAGTCTTGCAGTCATGTCACATGTAGCCTTACATGTCATCCTGCATGTAGTCTTGGGGGTCTTGTCAGTGACCACTGGAGTGCAGACACACACATAATGTCTGTATATATATAATTCAGAGTGCTGAATCATTGATAATACAACCGGTCTCATGACACTAGATGACAAGAAGAGCCAAGTTCTGTGTGTGTGTGTGTGTGTGTGTGTGTGCGCACGCACACGTCTCTCTCTCTCACACATGCATGCACGCACACACACACATACACACACACACACACACACACACACACACTCAGAGACAAACCAGTCTGTTTAGATGTAAAGGTGAACTGAGAGTAAGTTTCAGGTCTTTGAATGTTGGATGGCATCATCCTCCCTGCGGGAGCACTTTGTAGTCTGAGAGATTAAAAGCCTTACTCAGACTCTCACTGTCACAGATCTACTCTTACCTGTTTTATTTTCTCTCATCTGTCAGAAGACTGGCCAAAGTCATAAAAAGGCAGCTCAGATATAGGCAGTAATATATCTTAAATATTTTCCTCATACATTTCAAGCATTTCACATTTGGACAATTCTGTGGTGGTAACATAAGTAGGATTTTATCATAACACTATCATATCATTTTATAACATAATTCTGTCTCCGTACCACTGCCACCCTCGGTTCCTTTTACCGCTTTTCTCAAAACAACAAACCGCTGCATGTTTAATTGCACAGCAGATTTGCTTCATTTAACCAGGTGTTTTTAAATATGATGTTGTTGGTGGTGCTTTGGAACAGATTTGATCATTACCGGGTTGACTTCACACAAAACAACAGAAGCTGGTTGCAAAAAGCCAATTAAAACTATCATACCTTCAAGGAGCATACCTGGCTTTACACGCACACATAGTTTTGTCACTTTATATCTGGGGCAAATGTCTCTGGAACAATGTCCACTTGTCAGACATTAATGTCCTCATTAGCACGCATGGTTCAACCAATGACACAAGAACCAAAATGATACACACACAGCTATTGGGTTCCGTTTACAAAAAGTTGCACTTTCTGTTTTCCTGCTCAGTTTTTACACCTTTAGCATTGCCAGTGTGAATGTAAATGTTAAATATAAATGTAAATATTAAATATAAATGTAAATATTAAATGTTAAATCTAAATGTAGGATTTGAAAACGAAACATATAGCTAAATGCTAATTGCCCACGCCCCTCCAGAGAGCGTCACGCATCAAAGACATCACACACTGAACTGATTGGTTCACGCGTCGTTTTTATATGCATAGCCACTCGATGCAAAAACTGAGGTCACACATTGGGGGCATTACATTTATATTTAACATTTACATTTATATTTAACATTTATATTTATAGAAGAATATATTATTTTATAATTTTACTTTAATGCAGATCATTACTCTTGGAAAATAGTTGCTAAAGTAATTAAGACTTAAGATTTATAGAAGAATATATTATTTTATAATTTTACTTTAATGCAGATCATTACTCTTGGAAAATAGTTGCTAAAGTAATTAAGACTTGCTAAAGTAAAATGACTAAAATTTTGCTTTCGCCTATTTTCAGTCCAGGCCGAGCAGCCTGTTACATCCAACCGAACTAGTGGGCTACAGTGTAACATTTGAGTCAGTTGATTTGGTCATCTGACGTGTCATCAATGATTAAACGCTCTGAATTTTAAATGCTGTATTTGTGTGCATGCCTTCGTGTGAATCGGGTTGCCAAAAGAATCCCACGTAAGAACACCAGGACTTTTAAAGGTATTACATTTTTTATCAACATACTTTTTAATGGAACGTGAGATCAACAAAGAGAGAAATACGTCTCTGCAGACATCAATAAAGCCACCTGTTCATAGCGGGGTATGGCAGGTGTTCGCGTTGTTTTATTTTGCTCTCTCTCTCTCTCTCTCTCTCTCTCTCTCTCACTCACACACACACACACACACACACACACACACACCTCTTGGTTGAACTTGGGCAGGTTCGTTTCGTCAAATCTCACAGCTTTCAAAACCATTAACAGTGGTTTCACCTATACCAAACTGCGGAACTATGCCTAGGAATGACAAGGCGAATTTTCATCCTGGAGTCTAATGAGGTCACTAAACTGGACCAAAATGGTAAATATGAAAAAATTTACACCGATGTATGTTTCCGGAAGCCTTGGCGCGGCACGCGTCGTTATGTTGATAAAACATACGGTATGTATGAATTAGGTCAGGGAAGTCCTGGAAGACTCGCAGTAAGGGAAATATCATAGATAGTCGCTTACTCAGTAGTTTACGGCGTAGCGCTCATACTCATCGGATTTATGAGCGTAACTATATCATAATTTTGACCACGTCAAAATAACGTCGTAGGAAGTTAATCATTTGCGTTAATCACGGAGTAACCTCCCAAAACCGGTCATTCATTAGAGTGCGCATGAAGCCGTGGCTAAACTGATCGTAAATCAAGCAGGGAGAAATCGAAGTCGTGCCTGGAGTTTGCGTTTCATCACAGGTAATTTTGTCAAACAAATACATCAATTATGTTTGCGTTACAGCCTTATCAAACAGGCTACTTAGCTTCGTCTAAGTTTAAACATGTTAATGATGACCGCCTTTTCTGAGTCGCGTAAAGGTATTTTTTTCAACAGACTGTTTACAAACAGTGTTCTGACAGTAACTCATGGCAGAGTACAGGTATACCAAGGTTAGGCTACAATAACTTGTCATAAAACCTTGATAAGATCTTTGTTGTACACACTGTAAAACCTCTCGAAGGAAAACAGAAGATAATATGTCCATGGCAGTTAGGGGTGTCCTGTTCTTGATAAATAGTCTGTTGATTTTCCGGTGAATTGAGTTAACGTCTGAACGAAGATTAGAGCCGTGTCACTTCTTCTTGTGAATGACTGTGAAACGATCGTATGGGGTGCTATGAAACTAAAACAATGCGATTATGCACAGTTTTATACCGCTCCATCACCATGGTGGATACGGTAAAAACGAATATGCTATTAATCGGTTTTAAAAGTTCAAATGTGCTGATGCTGAGATCTCTTCTTATCAGCTCTTGTTGTCGTTCTGTGGGTGACTCAAATGTACGTGAAGTCCTAGACTATCGCCGTTCAACAGGTTAAACCGGTTCAGCCATGTAAATTTCCAGGTGTAGTTAAATTACTGAATATGTCTGATGTCTCTTTATGCAGATGCTCACCATTTTAGTGTGACATTTTATCAGTTTGGTGTTACATTTTTCTGCGTGAACAAAAAACACAACAGATACAGGCCTTACGTATGTTTTCACGCTTAGGGGTGTTCACATGCTCGTGCTCTAACCTAGATTAATCAAGAGAATGATCATAGAGACATTTGGCCTGAATGTTCTGAGAACATGTCAGTGTTTGTCTGAGTGACTGTGACTTTTCTGAGTGACATTTATACACGTTTGTTTGCATGAAGTAACTGGCGTCTTTTGGCGGGAATGAAAGTATATGCATGAACTGGGAGATGGTGAAAGCAGCCTAAGTCTGTGGGCCCGCCCTGACTGGTGTCAGTGGTACAGGCCGGTGGCAGTGGTGTACCACTGTGGAAAGTGTTTTCCTGTTCTAGATTGAGTCCACTGATACTAGTTGTACAACACTTGAATGCCACAAGGTATCTGAACATTGCTGACCAGGTGAACAGGTATCGATGTCAGATAGCTAGATGCCATACGGTCTATAAAAACAGATGTCTGCAGATGTTGTGTGTGTGTGTGTGTGTGTGTGTGTTCGGTGTGCATTCCTTTAGATCCCTCGATAATGTATGTGACGCAGACACGCAGAGAGGAGATGATGAATACGCACACACGGTTCCTTCCTCATTCTAGGAATGTTTCACTGGAATCCCGCGAGCCCAGTGACAGAGGGGAAACAGAATGAGTCCTGTCACAGTTCCTGTAGTGTAACTTGATAACAATCAGGCCTGGAGAGGTCTCAAATAGCTTCCCTCGTGCTGTTTTACTGGCATAACCAGAGTGATATTGCGTCAGCTTTTTGTAAAGAGTGCTGTAACATTATTAATGACAGAAAAATGCAATACTTTATCCATTGCATTAATGATAACACCCCAAATTAACAGACTTACAGTGATGAAATTAGAAATCTCTTCTTGTTCTTTAAAGTTTCCCTGTCATAGTTTATGTCCAGATTTTGTACCTCCTGCTGCCACAGTAGATAGTAATTATGATAGTAATTATGCGAATGTACTGGAAAAGATCTGAGGATCTCAGTCTGAGAATGCCTTTTATATGCCTTCAGAAAAAAAAATCAAATCAGACAGATAGTGTATTAAGGGCCTTATTAAAGCTATTAGGAGGAATATGAAACACCAACACTGGTGTATATTGTATTGTGGATTTGATTAAGCAGTAGTAGTTGTAGTTGTTGTTGTCAGCGTTCAGTCCAGTGGAAGGAAAATAAATCATATGTAGGGTGTGTCCTGTTGGTCTGTTTGTTTAAGAACAAAACTCAAAGACACAAACCTTAACAGACTAAAAGTTGTCCTTTTCTTTGACATTAGACCCGCTCCCATCAGGGTTCTTGTAACAGACTTTTGGTTTGTGCTCCTGTGCTGTGGTCCTCAATAGTTAAACTGAGAGTGAGGTTTGGAACGGAGACTTTAAGTCTTCTGTGAAAGATAAATAATCAACAACTTAAAAGGGACAAGAGCTTTCTGGTCAAGGGGCTTTACTCTAATAAACTCAGCCTGTTTACTGGACAATTTGAAATATGGTCAAACACTCAGAGTTAAACTCCATTAAAGACCTATGCAATTTAGCTTAGAGTAGTACAATTAAAAGTCACTCCTGTCAAATCTGAAAAATCCTCAACAGAAAATGATCAGCTTTACTGCTAGGGATGAAAAAAAGAAAAAGAAAAAAAAACCAACCTTTCAACATATTGAAAGTGTATATGAAAGTTGAAATGATGTTTCGGGTGTTTAAAATGTGGTGGTTTACAACCCGGTGTTCCTCTCTGTCAGCAGTCGCTTTATTTGGTCAACTGTGGTGTAGGAAGGCCGCTGGACAAACTTTGGCCCACTTTTCCTTTTTCTTTTCTTTCTTTTTTCTTCTAAAACCACTCGTGCCATGTCTCCCAGAGTGAATCTTTTTTTCGCTTGATTTTTTTGTGTCACCTTGTGTCAAATTCTGTGCTGCTGTTTCATGTAGATTTTTCATAAAAAATGGCTTGTGACCAGAGCATGACTATTAAATGACATTTAATTGATAAATCTATACTTTTCTGAGCTCAGTGCACAAAGAGCCTTTATACATATCTCATGTTTCAGTGATAAATGCTCATTTTAATCTTTTAATCCATTCTTACTTTACTGCTGTATTTATCAATTTGTCTGGGTTTTTTTCATTGTTTTTAGGCACATCAGGGTAAGGTGGTGAAGACTATGAGCGCACCCACGTCAATCCTTAACACAGGCTCTGATTCATGTTTAGCGCTCGCTGGGCAGCGTAACGTGCAAACCCAACCGTCCCAACTGGACAAACTTCACCAGAAGATGCTCAGAGTAACGGAACAGTTGCGCATAGAGAAGATCCAACGGGAGGATCATTTTTCAGAGTATCTGCAGCTTGTTCGCAATGCAGACAAGCAGCAGAGCAAACGCATCAAGCAGGTGTTCGAGAAAAAGAATCAGAAATCAACACAGAACATGGCTCGGCTTCAGAAAAAACTAGAGCAATATCACCAAAAGATAAGAGAGATAGAGTCCAGTGGCGAAGTACCCACTCAAGTGTCGTTAAAGGACTTCAAAGTGATATCCAAGGATAACCTAAAGGAATGTGTGGATGGGCGACAGGCCAGTCTAAATAAAGCGAAAACACTTGGCCCAAGCAGTTCCCAACCTTATTTCGACAGCAAGCGTGCCAGCTTCGCCCGCAACTCGTTCGGAAGTGCAGACAACATTACGCATCTAAAGAGCTCTGCAGAAACATATGGTGTTCTGGGTAGGAGTGGTGCTCTCACAGCCAAACACAAATACTCGAGTGATGATGAATGCTCAACAGAGACTTCTCTTTCGGTCGAGAGTAACGGACAGTCAAGGGTTTTACTGTCAGGGGTGGGGACATGGCAATGTGCAGAGAGCTCCATCAGGCTGGAACAGGCTATGGAGGAGATCCGATTAGTGAGGGAGGTACAGAATCAGTTGGCAGAGGACCTGGGAGCTCTGACAGTACAGCTCAAACAAGATTCCGAAGTTATGAGGCAGTCATTACAAGAGGAGTGCTACAGGTGTGTACAAACCAACATGCATGCACAGACGTGCGTGTGTGTACACGCACACACACGCATGCACATACCCATGCACACAGGTATACACATACACAAACATATTTCCTGAGCAGGTTTATATCCCATTTTTTTTACATTATTTATATATTTCCCTTGTGTTTTTTTTTCTTAGATTGGAACAGTTGGAGGATCAGCTGAGTGATCTTACTGAACTCCATCAGAGGGAGACCACCTCACTGAAACAGGAGTTAGCCAGCATGGAGGAGAAAGTAGCCTATCAAGCTAATGAACAAGCCCGTGATTTACAGGTATGCTCTCAAGCTAAACAGATACAATAACTGTCAGGTGAAAGTAAACACAGTACAACATTATTTACATTCTTTTGTCTCTAAATTTGACACAGAAAGAAATATTGAAAATGTCAAACAGGCCCTTTTGTTGTTTTTTTTTTTGTGTGTGTGCCTGTGTGCGTGCGTGTGTGCGCGCGTGTGTGGGTGTGTGTGTGGGGGTGTGTGTGAATGTGACTGGGACGAGCCAGGACTGAAGAAGTGATAAGAACAGAATGATAAAGTGTTAATAAAGTTATTGTATTTTAAGGTCATGAAAGATAAGACAGAACTAAGAAAGATGTCAAAGGGTAAAGTGCAAAAGGAACTAGGCATCACATAGTCAAAAGCTCCCATACATTAAATAATACACACATACACACATACTGTACATATATAAAATAAAGTTGATAATAAATGCTGGGAACTTGCAGATTCACTGACAAAAAATTGGCTACTTCAAGGCCTAGCAGGTTCTCAGACACTGTCACACCCAAGATCCCACCTGTACCCCACTGCTCTGAGAGTCTGGTGTTCTCTCTAAGTATATTCAGAACGTCCCTTTACAGCGACAATAAAATACATTGTTAACATGGGGAGGAAGCACTGAACAATACACACTTGAACAATATCACACATCAGTGTTGCAAGGTTGCACTGAATTCCACCAAATCATTACTGAAGGATACATTTAGATTTTTCTTCTAATTCTTGTTATTGTTTTCACTATTATTACTGTTGTCATAGTTTATTCAAATTCTTTGTACAAATGCTTCAAGTAAACTGGTCACGTATTACTGGAATTTGAAAGACATTTTTGGAAGCATTTTTCAGATATTATCTCCCACCAAATGGGTAGTCAAATTCTTGTGACACTGTCCAAACTGCATTTTCTAAAAATTTACCCCTCCCTCTTTCCTCCTCTCCACAGGAGGCTCTGGAGGTGTGTCAGACTCGTATGAGTAAACTGGAATTACAGCAGCAGCAACAGCAGCAGATAATCCAGCTTGAGAGTACGGATGCCAAAGTTCTACTGGGGAAATGTATCAATATTATGCTGGCTATTGCCACAGTGATCCTCATGTGCACTTCTACCATGGCTAAGTTTACTTCGCTGCTGCTGCGGAGTCGCATGCACGTGTGTGGGACGTTAGTGTGTGTGTTTCTGCTCGGATTTGGCTGGAGCAGTTGGGAGCATGTACAGTGTGCTGTCCAGCGCATGTTGTTGCCCAGCTGAGAGAAAGAGCAAAAGGTTTTAGAAAGTTTTGAAAGGATGTGTAGTCAGAAAAATTCCCCTGTGCCTTGCTTGATTCAGGAAATGAAGGGAATGTGTTCTCTCTGACTTGGTGTCTTATTGTGAGGTACAGTTTGAAAAAGAAAAACCTCCGTGAAGGGTTCTCTGTCTCTACTGCCTTTAGCAGTATTCCTATAGCGTTGTTATACTTAACAAATGATGAAACGGATGGAGGCTAAAGAGGATATTTTTGTATTTGCCTTTTTTTTTTCTATTTTCAGTGTTCTTTTTGACACATTATAACTCCTGAACTCTCACCTCATAGGCCCTACAATTGACATGATACTAATTGTAATCATAAGGCTATCGAAAACTGGACCTACTGTGAAGAAGGAAATAGGTATTTAACAGCATTTGACTCTCAAAGTGCCAGGTGCTACAACAGTCTGGTGGAACTGTTTATTAAAAGTTGTGTTCACCCTTCCGACTATTTTTATTCATTTGTACTGGGATCTTGGAGTGTCAGTCTTGGAGACTTTTATTTTGACACAGTGAAATAAACTATTTCAACCCATCTCTGATGATCAGATCATTCCCTTCTTTGTACCCGTTACTGCTGTTACAGCCTGTGAGCTCCATTTTCTTTTATTTGTTTTCATTTACAGGTTTCTCTGATGCTGTTTGATAACCTCTCCTCAGAGAAGGTCCATAAAAAACATGCTGCTGATAGCTGTCCTTTTGAGGGATTAATTGTCCTTTAACAGTCCTTGTGCTAAACAAGTTTTACTACAAAGTACTGTAGTCATTGTTACTTGTGCTTTCTTCAGTGTCATGGCGCCCCCTGTTGGTCATGGACCCTTCATGCAGTTACAAAGCTCTCATTTCTTGGCAGTCTGATGGGGTGGCATATTCTCAACAGCAAGATGTTGAAACCATCCAAACTTTCACTGATGTCGCCAAATCCACACAAATACATCTACGAAAGAAATCTCTCAAAAAGCCCATTTCTTCATCTGTCTACAAAGGTGCACATTGTACAAGCAAACAAAATCGGTTTGGAATCAAAAACAACCAGGTTAGCCAGCTCTCTTGACTTCCTGAGGGCAATACTGGGCACCGCATGACCATCCACCTGAATGGATAACAACCAGATGACTGCGGTAATGCTTCTACAATGGACTCACAGGAGGAAACTGGAAAAACTAAGAAACGAAAACTTCTCCAGACTGTTCTCAGTGTGAATCTTCAGTGTGAGACTCACTGAACTATACCATCACCTCAACACCAGTTTCTCTGATGCCATTAATGCCGTCTTCATCACATCTATCATGGAACTCCAGTATGCAGAAAGCAGTGCCATCATAGCCCATTGCGAGAAAGTGTATCCTGGATGTATTTGTGAAAGCAGACAAGCTGAGGGTGAGAAAACTCACTCCCCCACTGGCTAGAAAGCTTGCTCTGGCATTATGGCAGCCTCTTATATCATGTGTGGTACCCTGGTCTGGTCTCAGCTGTAAACTCCAGTTCAGTTGAGAAATTGCACTCTTCCCATAAACACATTGTGCACACATTCAGTAAGTGGAAATGGAATGATTCTGTAACAATGTGTGTTTGGCATCAAACCTTGGAAGGTTCTTCTCATGAAAACACGTTTCAATGAAAATGACCATTTGTATTCAGTCAGATTACTTCCTGGGACCTGTCCATATTTAACGCTCTGGTGATTTGTCTCTAATACCTTCATTTCCCCCTTCCTATTACTCTGACATGAGGTACAATATCAAAGAGTCAATTAGTTTTCTTCATTTTCCATAATAAAATTACAGCTCTTACACTGACATTAAGACAGGAAAACAGATTTGCACAAAAACTAATACTGTTTATTAAGACATGCTGAAATAATTTTATATACGCTATACATATAGAACATCTGAGGTATAAATTACCATTTAAATTTTTATATATAAAATACTGCTTTGTGTTTATACAACATTTTAAAACAACTATATCAACTTGATCCTCATCCTTGGTGTCAGTCCTTGCTTCCGTGCATTCATGCTTTTGAAGTCCTCCATTCAGCTATAAAAACAGAGATTCATTTGTCCATATAAACTGGTCAGAATGTTTTCTTAGCCCTTGAAGTTCGTCCTTGTGCCGACGCATCCATGCATTTCAAGTCCTTCTGCGACAGAGGTAAGAATTCACTTCTCCAGATAATCCCATGGTCCTGTCATGCTGAAATTCAGACGTGTGGAGTCCAGGAAGGAGACGGAGAGACGCTGTCCTGACGATGAGCTTTATGTTCCCGGTTCCACTCAGAGATGGAAATGGGTCCTGCTGGAGATAATGGAGTGGCCTGAGACTTCAGCCGGATCACACTGATACTGGGCACAGGAGACATCTGCACAGAAAGACAGATACAGAGAGAGAGAGAGAGAGAGAGAGAGAGAGAGAGAGAGAGAGAGGGGAGGATCTTCACAAGAACATCATTAGTAATCATGTTATTAATGTAATAGTGCATGTGTTAATTTAAATTCCAAGGTGAAATGGGAATAGAGAGGGTAAAAAGCTGGTGGACGGCTGGTTGACTGAAGTCGTGTCACAGGGAGTCCACTCTGTCCATAAGCTGCTGGATGTGATGGTCCAGACAGTTGAAGATGCCTGTGGACAGAGAGGCTGGACGTCCATAAACACTCAGTTCCAAAGAGAACACCTCATCCAAGAAGGCCAGCATCTCCGCCTGACAACACACAAGAACACAGGGACACAGGTCAGGCCCAGAACCCATGTTAACCCACTAATAGATCCACAAGCACTACATAGCTCGGTGACTGAGAGAGGTCAGGAGGTCACCGTAGTGAAAGTTATTACCTGCATGGTCAGCAGATATCTCTGTGCCCGTGGCTGCCATCCTCCGGGAGAGACAAAACTGTTGATGGTCCTCATGAGGTGATCCAAGAAACCACCGTGTCTCTGAGAGAAAAAGGGAAGTGAAAACATTTATTTATGTAGCTCTGCTCTCCACTTGCCTTAGTTCAGCCATAAGAGCTTAAAAAACACCAATACAAGAACGCTTTACACGCACACATTCTATCGTCCAGAGGCACATCACATGACTTACAGGGGTAATCTGTGGTCTTGATCTCGCAAACATGCCAAAATAGATCAGTTCATAAACAATGTCTATGAAGTTGAAATGGTGAATCTGAGGAAATAGCAACAAAAGCCTTAATTATATATCTGTCAAAAAGACAGAAACATGAAGCATTTATATCATATTTTACAATAGATGAGTAAATACAAATAGAGTACTGCAAAGTGTGTCAGTGGGTTAAACAGTGAATGGGTAAAGCTGTGGGTAAAACTATATGACACTACACAGAATGTTAACATACCCCAACTTCAGCCAACTCTGCCCTGATGCCTTCAGCATTGGGTGGGTGCTGTGTGAAGGCAATCAGCTGATCATAGGCCCGCTGGAAACCAGTCGCATCCTAAGAGAGAGAGAATATACATCAAGTATACTCTGTAATGAACGATTTAAATTGAAGTATTAGGACAATGAAATTCACTGGGTTACCTTTCCATTGAGCATGGTCAGGCCAGTAAGGAGAATTCTCCCTGCCACCATCACATGGTTTCTGTTTTGAGTGTTGTTCAAGACAATCTGATTTGGAGGAGGGGATGGGTGGAGAATGGATGGAGTGTTGGAGAAAAACACAATCTGTGTCAATAAAAGCAGACTCAACTACAGGGTTATAAAGAACTGCTGGGAAGTGATCAAACACTCACAGTGAAAGCCATGCGCAGTCCATTTAGTCTGATAGTGACGTCTGTGAATCTCCTGATGGAGAAGTAGTTACTGTAAAAGACAAAAGCTGTAATCAGTGTTCGGAAACTAACAATACTGTCAATAGGTGCTGCACACACACACACACACACACACCTCACTGTGTATTCTCCCTGCTGTTGGGACATTAACACAGAGCATTAAGAGTGTAAGAATAATATTCTCTCTAGGATCCTGATAAACACCAGAATACTCACTTCAGAGACGGCACCTCTCTGACCTCAGGGGACACACCCTCCTCCTCCTCACTTTCCTCCTACGTACAGAATACGTTACAGTAAAACTTAATGTAAAGTCAGACAATAAATATTACATAAACCATGAATTTAAACAGTTACACATGTGCAACAGTGTATAATGCAGTGCCACAGAGTGTAACTGTTGTGTCTCATGTGTTATGCAGGGTGTGAAAATGTTGTGTGTGGTGTGTAGTGTAGTTAAGTATTTGAGTGAAGTGCAGTGAGAGTTATGTGTGTGTTACCTCATCCGTGCTCTGATCTGGTAAAGGTGGAGAGCTAGACTGAGGTGTCATGCTGGTATAGATGGTATTGGTGTCACTGGTTGCTGTGCTGGTGAAATCTCCATTTCCCTCAATGGTGATGCCTCTGTAAGTGACAGAGATCTTCTTCTCCTAATGAAAACAAATGACAGTAGAGTTTGGTTGCTAAAGATTATTCTGGATTGAACAAGTGACATGTATCTCCCTCAGTATTAGTGTCCTGGGTCAGCACTTACCATGAAACCATCAAAAGCAGTGGTCAAAGTCGACTCCGTCTTTAGGTAGGATGTCACTTTGACAACCTGACTTCCAATACACTAAACAGAGAGAGAGAGGAGGGAGAGGTTTAAGAAGGAGACTTTATCAGTATGAAAAAACAGTATAGGTCCATCACTTTCTTCATCAGGACAGCCAAATGCAGGCTGAGTCTGTACCTTGATGAAACTTTCTGCGCGTACAGTGGCATAGCGCTGAGGAGGGCCCTGTACAAACAGAAATATGAAAATCATTACTGGGGAAGAGATCAGAGGGCTCCCTAAACAAAATGAACTTTTACATAAACAGACAAATAAAGAAACAAACATCAGTATGAGGGTAATTTTAATATGTGCTGACTACCTGTGGAGTCAGTATGTAGAACTGATTGGTGAGGACCAACCACATCTTAGTCCTAAGCCCTCGCACCTGAATGACAGACTCCAGGGTCACCTCCACTTCCTGTATAAAACATACACCACACAATGTTTTTCAGCCTCACTGACATTTATAAGGGATTACAAGCCCAAAGAGATACATAAAAGCTACAGCGAAGCTTAAGTACCTTTGAGTCTTGACGAATTCTCCGTGTGAAGACAAACCGTACCAGGCTGGATGTCCTCATTACAGCGTAGGTGCCATGCTGTAGGGAGCAGAACCAACAAAAAGGCTTTTGAATATTACATGATGAATTGTTTAAAGCTGTGGATGTACACCATGTCTTCAATTCACACAAACAGGGTGATGAAGAAGAGAACCTTAAGAGGAAGAGAATTTTACCCTGATGTTGGCCAGAGCACCACAAGATAACGGGCTGAATGTAACAGGCAGCTGCCTGCTCAGTGCATTAATCTCCTCCTACAAACACAAGAACATTCAGTTCCAGACCAAGTATTAAATATTAAACAAATAAAAAAATATATGAGTGCCTGCATATCGCATTATTGTCTCGTGTGAAGTAGATGGTATAGAGGAAACAAATTAAAAAAATGACCAGTTCCAGTGGCAGGGAGTCAGCGCTGATGTCCAACTGAATTGCTGATTCCGACGCTGGTGCCTGAGGTAAACATTCTAAAAAATGAAAGGTAACAAATTGCTGAGGTAAAGTATCTTTAAGACGGCTGCCACCCTGGCAAAAGTGTTATAAAATGAAACGAGGGAGACATGATATGCTTCGAGAAATGAATTGTGTTAATGAATTAAATTAATTGAATTTGCATTGGTCTGTGTGGTTTGCGCTTGTGATCTCTGAACTTCCGTTATTGATTCCTTCCACCACATGCACCATAGAGCGTTGGTAACAGTTGCCACATGAGTGGAAACACAACACAGCACGAAGATTCTCACGTTACCATGGTAACGTAGCTTTCAAACTAGCATAGCTAAATTAAAAGTACTATTAGCTAACCTTAGCTAACATCAATTAAATTGTTTTGAACACTAGATAGCATTCAAAATCCTCTGTACCAACTGACCTTCAAAATCGGTCTGCACTCCGGTCTCTATGGTTGTCCTTTCGGTCCGTCCGTTCAGATCCCGCCATCTGGAAAACAAATAAAAAGTCCCGACAGCTGCTAGAGCCACACTAGTAGTGTGGAGCACTGGCCGCAGTTTCAGCTGGGCAACGTGGTGGGATATCCCCGCAAACGGAAGTCGCATTTTTAACAGAATCTTATATTAAAGTAGTACTAAAATATATTAAAATTGTGCTAAAGTTAAAAGTAAATAGTTAAAAGCTAAAGTTAAAGCTCTAGCTAAAAGCTAGGGTCGGGACTAACTAGCTTCGAAAGCTAACCTAGCCTAAATCTTATTTGAAAATGATCTATCTACACGATAATTTATGTATTCACTTAATATGTATAGTAATAAAAAAATAAATTAAGATTGTAAATATTAAAAGTAAGATGCAAGTATTTCGGGATATTGGAGTGATAATATTCCGATGAAATTGTCAGAAATCGCCGAAGAAAGGTAATGGTAAGTGTTTGTTGCGGTGTCGGTTAACGACTGACAATCGTCTTAGTTTCGTCGCGTTTTCAGTAATCTTTAGAACTTTCAGTTCGTTCTAATTCTGACATCACATATTCATTTAAATACGTTTCTTGATGTTGAGTTTAAGGTCCCTCGTTTGCTGTGTCATGGATTTTTCGCAATCCACGGCTTTCCCTTAAAGAAAATTCACGAGTTGTTCGATACTTGGAGACACATTATCTGTCTCTGGTATTCTTACCATCCAAAATATGTTCATAAAAATAATACTTTTGCAAAGCTGTGAATTTCAATTTGTCTTCACGGTTTCCTTAGTTAGATACATTACAAATACATGTAATGCGTAAATGTGTAATGGAGAGATCTGTAGCACTGATAACGTGATCAACGAACTGATTCCAACTTCTCCACACCTCCGATACTAGATGAGTGCATAGTAAGCAAGGGGAATATAATCTGACACACATTATATACACACACACACACTGTCTCAATGACAAACCAAAAACAAATAAACGTTTTCAACGTGCTTGACTGCTTGACTGACAATTCAGCTTGACATTCCACACCAGTCCTTAGAAAATACAGTGCGCAGTTATTGTTACTTGTGGCCGTGTACTGGCCGTGCACACCTCGTGCAATTACAAAGCTCAGTAACAACCATCACACAGTAATTTGTTGACAATGATTAGTTACGTTGGATAAAAAGTGTCATTGAACAAATTTACAATAATTGTAAAAGAACTGATCACTATACATTTAATGTAGTGAACAACAGCAGAATAAAAGATTAAAGCTCTGAATAAAAAAAAACCAAACAAACCCAAAAAAAACCCACGTTGCCACCCAGGTAGTGTGAGCTGTGACCCAATGTGTGTGTTCCCTGTAATGTCTCTCTAGAGTGGTTTCAGTCTTATCTGTGACTTCTTTCAGCCTGTGAAACCGTACGGGATAGATGTCACGGGATCATGTGGTCCTGGCTCGCCATCTCTTCTCCCTCACAATCAAAAAGCAGTGTAGCTGAGATATCTGGTTGTTGCTCTGGGAATCTCTCCAGCATATCCAGCGCGCTGTTCCACCTGGTCACTATCTCCATTTTCAGTTTGTGACAGGGCAGGTTCAGCAATGCTTCTTTCTCTTTCAAAACATAACTGGCCTTGATGCTCCTGTGAAAGAACGTGACAATACACCTGACCTGACTGATCAAGTGCGAGATGGCTGGAAGCTTCAGTGCAGCTTGTGAGACCAGGTTCATGGTTCATGGAGCAACTCCATCATCTCCACTACACGGACCATGTTCCCAGCGTTATCAGTCACAATGACCAGATCCTTATCAGTGAGGTTCCATTCATCCAAGGCCTCTGACAGCAACTGGGATATGTTTGCCCCTGTGTGGCTGGCACACATGGCCCTACTAAGACGAGGCAGAGAGAGTGGGATTCTTTTTAATCACATTAAACGAAAGCTGTCAGAGTGAACTCAAGATGTGGTTTTAGTGTTGGAGTTTTGGGTGTGGGAACTGTATGGGGAAATCTACAAAGGACAGGACTAGAGAAGAGCTTCATTTAGTGTAAGGTGAGATATTAAATGATGCATTACAGTCAGACAATTTACCTGGATAAAGGTGCCAGACGAGAGGGTAAGTGCGACACAGCTGGATCGGTTCTATGTTTTCAGAAAACACATTAATAGAATAGTTTGAGCTTCCATTTACCCTGTTGGATTTTCAGATTTGCATGCTGTAATGGCATAGCTGTCTACTGGGTCTAGCCACTGAAGAACAGCGTACTGGAAGTTTAATGTAAAGCTGTTACAAGTTGCAGCCTTCTGCTCTGAATTGAATGTATTTTGGTAAAAATGGAGAGAGAGGAAAGGAGAGTTTCAGTCTTTAAAGCAGTGGTTGAATGTCGGCCCAAATTAGACTTGTCCGTCAGCAGTAAACTGCATACTCCTCAATGGAGGCAGGAAGAGTAGTGGTCACATTTGAAAACAGCATCATGAGGGTGGAGAAACAAATTGGTGGGTCAGAATCAAGAGGGGGCACAGATATATGTAGGACAATTACGGCGAGATATGGGAGGAGCCACTCGTAAGGGGTAGGTTTACGATGTTAAGAGAGATGGAGGCACCAAGCTGGATGCACCGGGGGTAGATGGCCTTCCTATTGAATTTTATGAAATGTTTTGGGAAACGATCAGGGAAGATCTGTTTTTAATGCTGCGTTGTGACGGAGCCGTCTTAGGCAAGGAGGCAGCAGGAGTCAAGATTGTGGTTTGTGACGAACACCCGGTGAATTTATTTTTGTGCCAATAATAAATATGAAAGAGAAAAAAACCAAACAAACCAAAACATATTTACACTATTCACAGTAGAAAAACAAACAAGACATAAATTCTTCAATAATTTTTCTTTCACTAAATACACTCCTACAACCACAACAACTAACCAACAACATCCCCCCTCCCCCCCCGTCTAAACCAAAATGGAGGGCTTTTATAGTTTAAAACAGGATATGATGTATGTGGACCTCCTGTGGAGTTCGCGGGACTTTTGTTTTAAAATAGCTGAGGCTGTGACGTGCCGGTTTCTTTGACGTCACTGCCGCAACCTCACCTCTAGGAAACATCGCACAGGTAAGTGAACCTCTTACACTTAACAATCAATCAACATTTACACATAGACAACATAACCTAACGTAGCACTTTTAACGGTAATCGGAGGATAATGGAATATACGAATGGATTTGTTGGCCAACTTTATCGGAAATGTTATAGAACGCTAACGTTAGTCTCTTTCTCTCTTATTTACAGATTAATCAACAAGACATTGGACATCACACACACGACAAAATCACAATAACAACAATCAATAAATATTTAACTTTAACTCAGTCCATGTTGTGTGGTGAATGTGTATGTTTGTGCGGTGAATGTTTATGAACAGTTCGTGCCTGCAAACAGTCCATACGTGACGGAGAGTTGATCCGTCACATGCGTATGTTGTAGCCACTGGTGAGCTGCCACTGAGGTGCCAAAGAGCGGTGCTCCCTCTCCTGCCAAAAAAGGAGGATCTGTGTAATTTAAGGAACAGGTGAGCTGCTGAACTTTACTGTGCAGGCAACAAAATTTTCTCAAGTACTTCAGACAGACCAACAGACCAAAATAAAAAACTTAGTGTGTGTCTGGACAAACAATCATGGACAATTTGTTTCTGATGAGAGCCATGGTGTAACCGTCTAATTTGTCAGATATGAACTTTGGACTTAAAATGCTTTTATCAGCAAACCATCGACAGGTCTGCTTGGATCCACTCATATTATTCTGTTTACCAGTCATTCACACAAAACTAATACTGCAGTTCCCATCACTTAGCTTCCAAGATTATATGTACAAAACACAAAAGAACCTTGCTATCTGTCCTCTTCTACTGTCCCATCCATCCATCCATCCATCCATCTATCTGTGCATGGGCGACACTGGGGGGGGTTGCCCCCCCAAAATGTTTGTCAACTCACTTTAATTACTACTATATTGTCCCTGGCGGGAGGAAACCTTGTATGTCCAAAACTGCTACTTTTAAGGAAATTAAAAAAAACCTTTGTTTTTAAAATAACTGAATACCGCGACGGTGTTGCATCTTTATATATAGTCTGATACTTGCATGTGTCATTATATTATCAATATTTTATCAAAATCAAGCTCAAATGGAGTTACACGGTTTTTGACCAGCGAATGTTGAGATACGTGTTTTGTCCATCATTGATCAGAACGGCTGCATCTCAGGCAGCAAGTGTATCGCATCACGTTATCATGAACTTACATGTGACAAAGTCTATTGTAGCTCTGTGTGCACTCAGTTTTCCCTGTCGTTGAATACATTTGGCCAAAATCTCTTGTTACAAAAGATTAAGTGCTATTAACAGGCTCCTGAAGACGGCATGGCTAGACGGCAAATGGTAGACTAAACTGTACTCCAACCCCTACCGTGATTGGCCTGCACTCCTCTCCGCTCCCACATGTCTCAGGCCTCAAATACATAAAACATTAGCCTTTATGGACTTAGTGTTTGCTCTTATTGAAACAACCAGTTCTTTATTTAGCCTTGCATTGCAAACAACCAGAGACTGTCTCCAAACAGCTGCCTATTACTGCTGTGTATTCTTCAACAGTTGGGTGAAGGGTCCATTGGAGTTACGAGATTTAGTCACAAGCTCTTTTTAATACTTTTCATTGGTTAAATATTTTATACTTTGATAAATATAGGTTATTTGATAAACACAGGTTTATTATGTCAGATAAATGTTGGTTATTTTATATATAGATTATTTTATTTTACTGATGTAGACCCAAATATATAGTTGGCTGAGATGGCTTACCGCCCCAACGTATGTCTCAAATGTTACCCATGCATCCATCTAACCCAATTGAAAAAATGTTACAGATGTCTTTGTAATAATAAAAAATATGATCAAGTAACTAACTGATCACTAATTGAATGATACTGAAGTAATCAATGACATTTAATAACTAATAATTAAAGATTAATAATTAATTAATAACAATTAGCCATATTATCAACTGAAATATAACAACACAGCAAAAACAATGTATTTCATAGAAAGCCTGAAAGTTTCAGATGGAACTGGAAATGAAATAGTAGCCTATTCTGACCGGTTGACTTGTAAAGGTGGGAGTGAGGGATACTGCCTTTCATGCACAGTGTAAGTAAGTCCTTCTTTTTTACAGCAGTGATCCCATGTGGACATAGGTGTAACTTTTTAGGTTCTATTTCATGAGAGCCTCTGGTCTCCTGTTTTCCAACTTCAAGCGTTCTAAATGCTTGGTCGATCAGTTCATATTTGAACTGAATGCCTTTTGGATCCTCTTTCGTGTAGCGTAGCCATTTTCTGCCAATGAACTATTTCTCCCCCGTGTCTTTTTTTTTTTTTCGGTGTATGTGCTGTGAAAAGGACTTGAAATCCAGAAAGTCACTGTGACTAAGCTCAGTGACCTTGTATGACCTTGCATCCCCTTCCTTGCCATCCTTATGAGAGTGTAGCACCCCTCTGGACTGTACACAGGCACATTCTTTCTGGCAGTCCCGATGGCTGCATGGACACTGTCGCATTCCATCTGGCTGTGTCCAGACTCCATGAATTTATGGTCAGTAATGGAAATTGGCAAGTTTTTAACTGCATGGAGACACATGGCACTAAAACCAGCATTCCTGCTCATGCTCAGTGTCTGAAAGAGAGGACAGATACTCTAACACACATGTGCCGATCTCTGACAAGCTACGGCCCCCTTCACCTTTATGCAACATGTAGCAGTTTGCCTCTTTTGCCATGGCTAAGTTTACTTCGCTGCTGCGGAGCCGCATGCACGTGTGTGGGACGTTAGTGTGTGTGTTTCTGCTCGGATTTGGCTGGAGCAGTTGGGAGCATGTACAGTGTGCTGTCCAGCGCATGTTGTTGCCCAGCTGAGAGAAAGAGCAAAAGGTTTTAGAAAGTTTTGAAAGGATGTGTAGTCAGAAAAATTCCCCTGTGCCTTGCTTGATTCAGGAAATGAAGGGAATGTGTTCTCTCTGACTTGGTGTCTTATTGTGAGGTACAGTTTGAAAAAGAAAAACCTCCGTGAAGGGTTCTCTGTCTCTACTGCCTTTAGCAGTATTCCTATAGCGTTGTTATACTTAACAAATGATGAAACGGATGGAGGCTAAAGAGGATATTTTTGTATTTGCCTTTTTTTTTTCTATTTTCAGTGTTCTTTTTGACACATTATAACTCCTGAACTCTCACCTCATAGGCCCTACAATTGACATGATACTAATTGTAATCATAAGGCTATCGAAAACTGGACCTACTGTGAAGAAGGAAATAGGTATTTAACAGCATTTGACTCTCAAAGTGCCAGGTGCTACAACAGTCTGGTGGAACTGTTTATTAAAAGTTGTGTTCACCCTTCCGACTATTTTTATTCATTTGTACTGGGATCTTGGAGTGTCAGTCTTGGAGACTTTTATTTTGACACAGTGAAATAAACTATTTCAACCCATCTCTGATGATCAGATCATTCCCTTCTTTGTACCCGTTACTGCTGTTACAGCCTGTGAGCTCCATTTTCTTTTATTTGTTTTCATTTACAGGTTTCTCTGATGCTGTTTGATAACCTCTCCTCAGAGAAGGTCCATAAAAAACATGCTGCTGATAGCTGTCCTTTTGAGGGATTAATTGTCCTTTAACAGTCCTTGTGCTAAACAAGTTTTACTACAAAGTACTGTAGTCATTGTTACTTGTGCTTTCTTCAGTGTCATGGCGCCCCCTGTTGGTCATGGACCCTTCATGCAGTTACAAAGCTCTCATTTCTTGGCAGTCTGATGGGGTGGCATATTCTCAACAGCAAGATGTTGAAACCATCCAAACTTTCACTGATGTCGCCAAATCCACACAAATACATCTATGAAAGAAATCTCTCATCTGTCTACAAAGGTGCACATTGTACAAGCAAACAAAATCGATTTGGAATCAAAAACAACCAGGTTAGCCAGCTCTCTTGACTTCCTATGGGCAATACTGGGCACCGCATGACCATCCACCTGAATGGATAACAACCAGATGACTACGGCAATGCTTCTACAATGGACTCACAGGAGGAAACTGGAAAAACTAAGACGAAAACTTCTCCAGACTGTTCTCAGTGTGAATCTTCAGTGCGAGACTCACTGAACTATACCATCACCTCAACACCAGTTTCTCTGATGCCATTAATGCTGTCTATGGACCGCGTTACCATGGTCTCAACCCTGTACCGTCTAAAGATCGATGGAAGCTTCTAGAGAATGATATGACTTTTAAATCCTGATGGACAGAACATTTTGAAAAACTGGTCAGCCACAGTTCTCAGTAAAGGTGGCAGTGACACGAACCCTTTCAAGGTGGTAAGTGGAGTCAAACAGGGTTGCATTGTTGTACCAAATCTTTTTGTTATCTCTGTTGCAGCTGTCCTTCACCTTACTGGTCAAAACCTACCACCAGTCGTCCAGATCCTGTGCAGAAGAGACAGTAGACTGAACAGTTTCAAGAGTAAGGTCTTCATCACATCCATCATGGAACTCCAGTATGCAGAAAGCAGTGCCATCATAGCCCATTGCGAGAAAGTGTATCCTGGATGTATTTGTGAGAGCAGACAAGCTGAGGGTGAGAGAACTCACTCCCCCACTGGCTAGAAAGCTTGCTCTGGCATTATGGCAGCCTCTTATATCATGTGTGTTACACTGGTCTGGTCTCAGCTTTAGACTCCAGTTCAGTTGAGAAATTGCACTCTTCCCATAAACACATTGTGCACACATTCAGTAAGTGGAAAAGGAATGATTCTGTAACAATGTGTGTTTGGCATCAAACCTTGGAAGGTTCTTCTCATGAAAACACGTTTCAATGAAAATGACCATTTGTATTCAGTCAGATTACTTCCTGGGACCTGTCCATATTTAACGCTCTGGTGATTTGTCTCTAATACCTTCATTTCCCCCTTCCTATTACTCTGACATGAGGTACAATATCAAAGAGTCAATTAGTTTTCTTTTCCATAATAAAATTACAGCTCTTACACTGACATTAAGACAGGAAAACAGATTTGCACAAAAACTAATACTGTTTATTAAGACATGCTGAAATAATTTTATATATGCTATACATATAAAACATCTGAGGTATAAATTAACATTTAAATTTTTATATATAAAATACTGCTTTGTGTTTATGCCACATTTTAAAACAACAATATCAACTTGATCCTCATCCTTGGTGTCAGTCCTTGCTTCCGTGCCTTCATGCTTTTGAAGTCCTCCATTCAGCTATAAAAACAGAGATTCATTTGTCCATATAAACTGGTCAGAATGTTTTCTTAGCCCTTGAAGTTCGTCCTTGTGCCGACGCATCCATGCATTTCAAGTCCTTCTGCGACAGAGGTAAGAATTCACTTCTCCAGATAATCCCATGGTCCTGTCATGCTGAAATTCAGACGTGTGGAGTCCAGGAAGGAGACGGAGAGACGCTGTCCTGACGATGAGCTTTATGTTCCAGGTTCCACTCAGAGATGGAAATGGGTTCTGCTGGAGATAATGGAGTGGCCTGAGACTTCAGCCGGATCACACTTATACTGGGCACAGGAGACATCTGCACAGAAAGAAAGAGACAGAGAGAGAGAGAGAGAGAGAGAGAGAGAGAGGGGAGGATCTTCACAAGAACATCATTAGTAATCATGATATTAATGTAACAGTGCATGTGTTAATGTAAATTCCAAGGTGAAATGGGAATAGAGAGGGTAAAAAGCTGGTGGACGGCTGGTTGACTGAAGTCACAGGGAGTCCACTCTGTCCATAAGCTGCTGGATGTGATGGTCCAGACAGTTGAAAATGCCTGTGGACAGAGAGGCTGGACGTCCATAAACACTCAGTTCCAAAGAGAACACCTCATCCAAGAAGGCCAGCATCTCCGCCTGACAACACACAAGAACACAGGGACACAGAGGTCAGGCCCAGAACCCATGTTAACCCACTAATAGATCCACAAGCACTACATAGCTCGGTGACTGAGAGAGGTCAGGAGGTCACCGTAGTGAAAGTTATTACCTGCATGGTCAGCAGATATCTCTGTGCCCGTGGCTGCCATCCTCCGGGAGAGACAAAACTGTTGATGGTCCTCATGAGGTGATCCAAGAAACCACCGTGTCTCTGAGAGAAAAAGGGAAGTGAAAACATTTATTTATGTAGCTCTGCTCTCCACTTGCCTTAGTTCAGCCATAAGAGCTTAAAAAACACCAATACAAGAACGCTTTACACGCACACATTCTATCGTCCAGAGGCACATCACATGACTTACAGGGGTAATCTGTGGTCTTGATCTCGCAAACATGCCAAAATAGATCAGTTCATAAACAATGTCTATGAAGTTGAGATGGTGAATCTGAGGAAATAGCAACAAAAGCCTTAATTATATATCTGTCAAAAAGACAGAAACATGAAGCATTTATATCATATTTTACAATATATGAGTAAATACAAATAGAGTACTGCAAAGTGTGTCAGTGGGTTAAACAGTGAATGGGTAAAGCTGTGGGTAAAACTATATGAGACTACACAGAATGTTAACATACCCCAACTTCAGCCAACTCTGCCCTGATGCCTTCAGCATTGGGTGGGTGCTGTGTGAAGGCAATCAGCTGATCATAGGCCCGCTGGAAACCAGTCGCATCCTAAGAGAGAGAGAATATACATCAAGTATACTCTGTAATGAACGATTTAAATTGAAGTATTAGGACAATGAAATTCACTGGGTTACCTTTCCATTGAGCATGGTCAGGCCAGTAAGGAGAATTCTCCCTGCCACCATCACATGGTTTCTGTTTTGAGTGTTGTTCAAGACAATCTGATTTGGAGGAGGGGATGGGTGGAGAATGGATGGAGTGTTGGAGAAAAACACAATCTGTGTCAATAAAAGCAGACTCAACTACAGGGTTATAAAGAACTGCTGGGAAGTGATCAAACACTCACAGTGAAAGCCATGCGCAGTCCATTTAGTCTGATAGTGACGTCTGTGAATCTCCTGATGGAGAAGTAGTTACTGTAAAAGACAAAAGCTGTAATCAGTGTTCGGAAACTAACAATACTGTCAATAGGTGCTGCACACACACACACACACACACACCTCACTGTGTATTCTCCCAGCTGTTGGGACATTAACACAGAGCATTAAGAGTGTAAGAATAATATTCTCTCTAGGATCCTGATAAACACCAGAATACTCACTTCAGAGACGGCACCTCTCTGACCTCAGGGGACACACCCTCCTCCTCCTCACTTTCCTCCTACGTACAGAATACGTTACAGTAAAACCTAATGTAAAGTCAGTCAATAAATATTACATAAACCATGAATTTAAACATAGTTACACATGTACAACAGTGTATAATGCAGTGCCACAGAGTGTAACTGTTGTGTCTCATGTGTTATGCAGGGTGTGAAAATGTTGTGTGTGGTGTGTAGTGTAGTTAAGTATTTGAGTGAAGTGCAGTGAGAGTTATGTGTGTGTTACCTCATCCGTGCTCTGATCTGGTAAAGGTGGAGAGCTAGACTGAGGTGTCATGCTGGTATAGATGGTATTGGTGTCACTGGTTGCTGTGCTGGTGAAATCTCCATTTCCCTCAATGGTGATGTCTCTGTAAGTGACAGAGATCTTCTTCTCCTAATGAAAACAAATGACAGTAGAGTTTGGTTGCTAAAGATTATTCTGGATTGAACAAGTGACATGTATCTCCCTCAGTATTAGTGTCCTGGGTCAGCACTTACCATGAAACCATCAAAAGCAGTGGTCAAAGTCGACTCCGTCTTTAGGTAGGATGTCACTTTGACAACCTGACTTCCAATACGCTAAACAGAGAGAGAGAGGGAGAGAAAGGTTTAAGAAGGAGACTTTATCAGTATGAAAAAACAGTATAGGTCCATCACTTTCTTCATCAGGACAGCCAAATGCAGGCTGAGTCTGTACCTTGATGAAACTTTCTGCGCGTACAGTGGCATAGCGCTGAGGAGGGCCCTGTACAAACAGAAATATGAAAATCATTACTGGGGAAGAGATCAGAAGGCTCCCTAAACAAAATGAACTTTTACATAAACAGACAAATAAAGAAACAAACATCAATATGAGGGTAATTTTAATATGTGCTGACTACCTGTGGAGTCAGTATGTAGAACTGATTGGTGAGGACCAACCACATCTTAGTCCTAAGCCCTCGCACCTGAATGACAGACTCCAGGGTCACCTCCACTTCCTGTATAAAACATACACCACACAATGTTTTTCAGCCTCACTGACATTTATAAGGGATTACAAGCCCAAAGAGATACATAAAAGCTACAGCGAAGCTTAAGTACCTTTGAGTCTTGACGAATTCTCCGTGTGAAGACAAACCGTACCAGGCTGGATGTCCTCATTACAGCGTAGGTGCAATGCTGTAGGGAGCAGAACCAACAAAAAGGCTTTTGAATATTACATGATGAATTGTTTAAAGCTGTGGATAGACACTGTGTCTTAAATTCACGCAAACAGGGTGATGAAGAAGAGAACCTTAAGAGGAAGAGAATTTTACCCTGATGTTGGCCAGAGCACCACAAGATAACGGGCTGAATGTAACAGGCAGCTGCCTGCTCAGTGCATTAATCTCCTCCTACAAACACAAGAACATTCAGTTCCAGACCAAGTATTAAATATTAAACAAATAAAAAAAATATATGAGTGCCTGCATATCGCATTATTGTCTCGTGTGAAGTAGATGGTATAGAGGAAACAAATTAAAAAAATGACCAGTTCCAGTGGCAGGGAGTCAGCGCTGATGTCCAACTGAATTGCTGATTCCGACGCTGGTGCCTGAGGTAAACATTCTAAAAAATGAAAGGTAACAAATTGCTGAGGTAAAGTAACTTTAAGACGGCTGCCACCCTGGCAAAAAGTGTTATAAAATGAAACGAGGGAGACATGATATGCTTCGAGAAATGAATTGTGTTAATGAATTAGATTAATTGAATTTGCATTGGTCTGTGTGGTTTGTGATCTCTGAACTTCCGTTATTGATTCCTTCCACCACATGCACCATAGAGCGTTGGTAACAGTTGCCACATGAGTGGAAACACAACACAGCGCGAAGATTCTCACGTTACCATGGTAACGTAGCTTTCAAACTAGCATAGCTAAATTAAAAGTACTATTAGCTAACCTTAGCTAACATCAATTAAATTGTTTTGAACACTAGATAGCATTCAAAATCCTCTGTACCAACTGACCTTCAAAATCGGTCTGCACTCCGGTCTCTATGGTTGTCCTTTCGGTCCGTCCGTTCAGATCCCGCCATCTGGAAAACAAATAAAAAGTCCCGACAGCTGCTAGAGCCACACTAGTAGTGTGGAGCACTGGCCGCAGTTTCAGCTGGGCAACGTGGTGGGATATCCCCGCAAACGGAAGTCGCATTTTTAACAGAATCTTATATTAAAGTAGTACTAAAATATATTAAAATTGTGCTAAAGTTAAAAGTAAATAGTTAAAAGCTAAAGTTAAAGCTCTAGCTAAAAGCTAGGGTCGGGACTAACTAGCTTCGAAAGCTAACCTAGCCTAAATCCTATTTGAAAATGATCTATCTACACGATAATTTATGTATTCACTTAATATGTATAGTAATAAAAAATAAATTAAGATTGTAATGCAAATATTTCGAGATATTGGAGTGATAATATTCCGATGAAATTGTCAGAAATCGCCGAAGAAAGGTAGTGGTAAGTGTTTGTTGCGGTGTCGGTTAACGACTGACAATCGCTTTAGTTTAGTCGGTTTTCAGTAATCTTTAGAACTTTCAGTTCGTTCTAATTCTGACATCACATATTCATTTAAATACGTTTCTTGATGTTGAGTTTAAGGTCCCTCGTTTGCTGTGTCGTGGATTTTTCGCAATCCACGGCTTTCCCCCAAAGAAAATTCACGAGTTGTTCGATACTTGGAGACACATTATCTGTCTCTGGTATTCTTACCATCCAAAATATGTTCATAAAAATAATACTTTTGCAAAGCTGTGACTTTCAGTTTGTCTTCACGGTTTCCTTAGTTAGATACATTACAAATACATACAATGCGTAAATGTGTAATGGAGAGATCTGTAGCACTGATAACGTGATCAACGAACTGATTCCAACTTCTCCACACCTCCGATACTAGATGAGTGCATAGTAAGCAGGGGGAATATAATCTGACACACATTATATACACACACACACTGTCTCAATGACAAACCAAAAACAAATAAACGTTTTCAACGTGCTTGACTGCTTGACTGACAATTCAGCTTGACATTCCACACCAGTCCTTAGAAAATAGTGCGCAGTTATTGTTACTTGTGGCCATGTACTGGCCGTGCACACCTCGTGCAATTACAAAGCTCAGTAACAACCATCACACAGTAATTTGGTGACAATGATTAGTTACGTTGGATAAAAAGTGTAATTGAACAAATTTACAATAATTGTAAAAGAACTGATCACTATACATTTAATGTAGTGAACAACAGCAGAATAAAAGATTAAAGCTCTGAAAAAAAAAAAAAAAAAAAAAAACCCAAAAAAAACCCACGTTGCCACCCAGGTAGTGTGAGCTGTGTCCCAATATGTGTGTTCCCTGTAATGTCTCTCTAGAGTGGTTTCAGTCTTATCTGTGACTCCTTTCAGCCTGTGAAACCGTACGGGATAGATGTCACGGGATCATGTGGTCCTGGCTCGCCATCTCTTCTCCCTCACAATCAAAAAGCAGTGTAGCTGAGATAGCAGGTTGTTGCTCTGAGAATCTCTCCAGCATATCCAGCGCGCTGTTCCACCCGGTCACTACCTCCATTTTCAGTTTATGGCAGGGCAGGTTCAGCAATGCTTCTTTCTCTTTCAAAACATAACTGGCCTTGATGCTCCTGTGAAAGAACGTGACAATACGCCTGACCTGACTGATCAAGTGCGAGATGGCTGGAAGCTTCAGTGCAGCTTTTGAGACCAGGTTCATGGTTCATGGAGCAACTCCATCATCTCCACTACACGGACCATGTTCCCAGCGTTATCAGTCACAATGACCAGATCCTTATCAGTGAGGTTCCATTCATCCAAGGCCTCTGACAGCAACTGGGATATATTTGCCCCTGTGTGGCTGGCACACATGGCCCTACTAAGACGAGGCAGAGAGAGTGGGATTCTTTTTAATCACAGTTTTGGGTGTGGGAACTGTATGGGGAAATCTACAAAGGACAGGACTAGAGAAGAGTTTCATTTAGTGTAAGGTGAGATATTAAATGATGCATTACAGTCAGACAATTTACCTGGATAAAGGTGTCAGACGAGAGGGTAAGTGCGACACAGCTGGATCGGTTCTATGTTTTCAGAAAACACATTAATAGAATAGTTTGAGCTTCCATTTACCCTGTTGGATTTCCAGATCTGCATGCTGTAATGGCATAGCTGTCTACTGGGTCTAGCCACTGAAGAACAGCGTACTGGAAGTTTAATGTAAAGCTGTTACAAGTTGCAGCCTTCTGCTCTGAATTGAATGTATTTTGGTAAAAATAGAGAGAGAGGAAAGGAGAGTTTCAGTCTTTAAAGCAGTGGTTGACTGTCGGCCCAAATTGGACTTGTCCGTCAGCAGTAAACTGCATACTCCTCCATGGAGGCAGGAAGAGTAATGGTCACATTTGAAAACAGCATCATGAGGGTGGAGAAACAAATTGGTGGGTCAGAATCAAGAGGGGGCACAGATATATGTAGAACAATTACGGCGAGATATGGGAGGAGCCACTCGTAAGGGGTAGGTTTACGATGTTAAGAGAGATGGAGGCACCAAGCTGGATGCACCGGGGGTAGATGGCCTTCCTATTGAATTTTATGAAATGTTTTGGGAAACGATCGGGGAAGATCTGTTTTTAATGCTGCATTGTGACGGAGCCGTCTTAGGCAAGGAGGCAGCAGGAGTCAAGATTGTGGTTTGTGACGAACACCCGGTGAATTTATTTTTGTGCCAATAATAAATATGAAAGAGAAAAAAACCCAAAAAACCAAAACATATTTACACCATTCACAGTAGAAAAACAAACAAGACATAAATTCTTCAATAATTTTTCTTTCACTAAATACACTCCTACAACCACAACAACTAACCAACAACACCCCCCCCCCCCCCCCCGTCTAAAACAAAATGGAGGGCTTTTATAGTTTAAAACAGGATATGATGTATGTGGACCTCCTGTGGAGTTCGCGGGACTTTTGTTTTAAAATAGCTGAGGCTGTGACGTGCCGGTTTCTTTGACGTCACTGCCGCAACCTCACCTCCAGGAAACATCGCACAGGTAAGTGAACCTCTTACACTTAACAATCAATCAACATTTACACATAGACAACATAACCTAACGTAGCACTTTTAACGGTAATCGGAGGATAATGGAATATACGAATGGATTTGTTGGCCAACTTTATCGGAAATGTTATAGAACGCTAACGTTAGTCTCTTTCTCTCTTATTTACAGATTAATCAACAAAGACATTGGACATCACACACACGACAAAATCACAATAACAACAATCAATAAATATTTAACTTTAACTCAGTCCATGTTGTGTGGTGAATGTGTATGTTTGTGCGGTGAATGTATATGAACAGTTCGTGCCTGCAAACAGTCCATACGTGACGGAGAGTTGATCCGTCACATGCGTATGTTGTAGCCACTGGTGAGCTGCCACTGAGGTGCCAAAGAGCGGTGCTCCCTCTCCTGCCAAAAAAGGAGGATCTGTGTAATTTAAGGAACAGGTGAGCTGCTGAACTTTTCTGTGCAGGCAACAAAATTTTCTCAAGTACTTCAGACAGACCAACAGACCAAAATAAAAAACTTAGTGTGTGTCTGGACAAACAATCATGGACAATTTGTTTCTGATGAGAGCCATGGTGTAACCGTCTAATTTGTCAAATATGAACTTTGGACTTAAAATGCTTTTATCAGCAAACCATCGACAGGTCTGCTTGGATCCACTCATATTATTCTGTTTACCAGTCATTCACACAAAACTAATACTGCAGTTCCCATCACTTAGCTTCCAAGATTATATGTACAAAACACAAAAGAACCTTGCTATCTGTCCTCTTCTACTGTCCCATCCATCCATCCATCCATCCATCCATCCATCCATCCATCTATCTGTGCATGGGCGACACTGGGGGGTTGCCCCCCCAAAATGTTTGTCAACTCACTTTAATTACTACTATATTGTCCCTGGCGGGAGGAAACCTTGTATGTCCAAAACTGCTACTTTTAAGGAAATTAAAAAAAACCTTTGTTTTTAAAATAACTGAATACCGCGACGGTGTTGCATCTTTATATATAGTCTGATACTTGCATGTGTCATTATATTATCAATATTTTATCAAAATCAAGCTCAAATGGAGTTACATGGTTTTTGACCAGCGAATGTTGAGATACGTGTTTTGTCCATCATTGATCAGAACGGCTGCATCTCAGGCAGCAAGTGTATCGCATCACTTTATCATGAACTTACATGTGACAAAGTCTATTGTAGCTCTGTGTGCACTCAGTTTTCCCTGTCGTTGAATACATTTGGCCAAAATCTCTTGGTACAAAAGATTAAGTGCTATTAACAGGCTCCTGAAGACGGCATGGCTAGACGGCAAATGGTAGACTAAACTGTACTCCAACCCCTACCGTGATTGGCCTGCACTCCTCTCCGCTCCCACATGTCTCAGGCCTCAAATACATAAAACATTAGCCTTTATGGACTTAGTGTTTGCTCTTATTCAAACAACCAGTTCTTTATTTAGCCTTGCATTGCAAACAACCAGAGACTGTCTCCAACAGCTGCCTATTACTGCTGTGTATTCTTCTACAGTTGGGTGAAGGGTCCATTGGAGTTACGAGATTTAGTCACAAGCTCTTTTTAATACTTTTCATTGGTTAAATATTTTATACTTTGATAAATATAGGTTATTTGATAAACACAGGTTTATTACGTCAGATAAATGTTGGTTATTTTATATATAGATTATTTTATTTTACTGATGTAGACCCAAATATATAGTTGGCTGAGATGGCTTACCGCCCCAACGTATGTCTCAAATGTTACCCATGCATCCATCTAACCCAATTGAAAAAATGTTACAGATGTCTTTGTAATGATAAAAAATATGATCAAGTAACTAACTGATCACTAATTGAATGATACTGAAGTAATCAATGACATTTAATAACTAATAATTAAAGATTAATAATTAATTAATAACAATTAGCCATATTATCAACTGAAATATAACAACGCAGCAAAAACAATGTATTTCATAGAAAGCCTGAAAGTTTCAGATGGAACTGGAAATGAAATGGTAGCCTATTCTGACCGGTTGACTTGTAAAGGTGGGAGTGAGGGATACTGCCTTTCATGCACAGTGTAAGTAAGTCCTTTGGTTGACATAGGTGTAACCATAGCAGTGATCCCAGGTGGACATAGGTGTAACTTTTTAGGTTCTATTCCATGAGAGCCTCTGGTCTCCTGGTTTCCAACTTGAAATCCAGAAAGTCACTGTGACTAAGCTCAATGACCTTGTATGACCTTGCATCCCCTTCCTTGCCATCCTTATGAGAGTGTAGCACCCCTCCGGACTGTACACAGGCACATTCTTTCTGGCAGTCTCGATGGCTGCATGGACACTGTCGCATTCCATCTGGCTGTGTCCAGACTCCATGAATTTATGGTCAGTAATGGAAATTGGCAAGTTTTTAACTGCATGGAGACACATGGCACTAAAACCAGCATTCCTGCTCATGCTCAGTGTCTGAAAGAGAGGACAGATACTTGAACACACATGTGCCGATCTCTGACAAGCCACGGCCCCCTTCACCTTTATGCCACATGTAGCAGTTTGCCTCTTTTGCCATGGCTAAGTTTACCTTGCTGCTGCGGAGCCGCATGCACGTTTGTGGGACGTTAGTGTGTGTGTTTCTGCTCGGATTTGGCTGGAGCAGTTGGGAGCATGTACAGTGTGCTGTGCAGCGCATGTTGTTGCCCAGCTTAGAGAAAGAGCAAAAGGTTTTAGAAAGTTTTGAAAGGATGTGTAGTCAGAAAAATTCCCCTGTGCCTTGCTTGATTCAGGAAATGAAGGGAATGTGTTCTCTCTGACTTGGTGTCTTATTGTGAGGTACAGTTTGAAAAAGAAAAACCTCCGTGAAGGGTTCTCTGTCTCTACTGCCTTTAGCAGTGTTCCTATAGCGTTGTTATACTTAACAAATGATGAAACGGATGGAGGCTAAAGAGGATATTTTTGTATTTGCCTTTTTTTTTTTCTATTTTCAGTGTTCTTTTTGACACATTATAACTCCTGAACTCTCACCTCTTAGGCCCTACAAGACGTTTCATTGACATGATACTAATTGTAATCATAAGGCTATCGAAAACTGGACCTACTGTGAAGAAGGAAATAGGTGTTTAACAGCATTTGACTCTCAAAGTGCCAGGTGCTACAACAGTCTGGTGGAACTGTTTATTAAAAGTTGTGTTCACCCTTCCGACTATTTTTATTCATTTGTACTGGGATCTTGGAGTGTCAGTCTTGGAGACTTTTATTTTGACACAGTGAAATAAACTATTTCAACCCATCTCTGATGATCAGATCATTCCCTTCTTTGTACCCGTTACTGCTGTTACAGCCTGTGAGCTCCATTTTCTTTTATTTGTTTTCATTTACAGGTTTCTCTGATGCTGTTTGATAACCTCTCCTCAGAGAAGGTCCATAAAAAACATGCTGCTGATAGCTGTCCTTTTGAGGGATTAATTGTCCTTTAACAGTCCTTGTGCTAAACAAATTTTACTACAAAGTACTGTAGTCATTGTTACTTGTGCTCTCTTCAGTGTCATGGCGCCCCCTGTTGGTCATGGACCCTTCATGCAGTTACAAAGCTCTCATTTCTTGGCAGTCTGATGGGGTGGCATATTCTCAACAGCAAGATGTGGAAACCATCCAAACTTTCACTGATGTCGCCAAATCCACACAAATACATCTATGAAAGAAATCTCTCATCTGTCTACAAAGGTGCACATTGTACAAGCAAACAAAATCGATTTGGAATCAAAAACAACCAGGTTAGCCAGCTCTCTTGACTTCTTATGGGCAATACTGGGCACCGCATGACCATCCACCTGAATGGATAACAACCAGATGACTGCGGCAATGCTTCTACAATGGACTCACAGGAGGAAACTGGAAAAACTAAGAGACGAAAACTTCTCCAGACTGTTCTCAGTGTGAATCTTCAGTGTGAGACTCACTGAACTATACCATCACCTCAACACCAGTTTCTCTGATGCCATTAATGCTGTCTATGGACCGCGTTACCATGGTCTCAACCCTGTACGGTCTAAAGAGTCTAAAGATCGATGGAAGCTTCTAGAGAATGATATCACTTTTAAATCCTTGCCCGCCATGAGGATTAAGTCAGGGGGTGCCGTCATATTTTGATTTGACTGTTGTGGCCTGTAAAGCCCTTTGAGACTGTAAACAGTGATACTGGGCTCTAAATAAACTTGAACTTGAACTTGAACTTAAATCCTGATGGACAGAACATTTTGAAAAACTGGTCAGCCTCAGTTCTCAGTAAAGGTGGAAGTGACACGAACCCTTTCAAGGTGGTAAGTGGAGTCAAACAGGGTTGCATTGTTGTACCAAATCTTTTTGTTATCTCTGTTGCAGCTGTCCTTCACCTTACTGGTCAAAACCTACCACCAGTCGTCCAGATCCTGTGCAGAAGAGACAGTAGACTGAACAGTTTCAAGAGTAAGGTCTTCATCACATCTATCATGGAACTCCAGTATGCAGAAAGCAGTGCCATCATAGCCCACTGTGAGAAAGTGTATCCTGGATGTATTTGTGAAAGCAGACAAGCTGAGGGTGAGAAAACTCACTCCCCCACTGGCTAGAAAGCTTGCTCTGGCATTATGGCAGCCTCTTATATCATGTGTGTTACACTGGTCTGGTCTCAGCTGTAGACTCCAGTTCAGTTGAGAAATTGCACTCTTCCCATAAACACATTGTGCACACATTCAGTAAGTGGAAATGGAATGATTCTGTAACAATGTGTGTTTGGCATCAAACCTTGGAAGGTTCTTCACATGAAAACACGTTTCAATGAAAATGACCATTTGTATTCAGTCAGATTACTTCCTGGGACCTGTCCATATTTAACGCTCTGGTGATTTGTCTCTAATACCTTCATTTCCCCCTTCCTATTACTCTGACATGAGGTACAATATCAAAGAGTCAATTAGTTTTCTTCATTTTCCATAATAAAATTACAGCTCTTACACTGACATTAAGACAGGAAAACAGATTTGCACAAAAACTAATACTGTTTATTAAGACATGCTGAAATAATTTTATATACGCTATACATATAAAACATCTGAGGTATAAATTAACATTTAAATTTTTATATATAAAATACTGCCTTGTGTTTATGCAACATTTTAAAACAACTATATCAACTTGATCCTCATCCTTGGTGTCAGTCCTTGCTTCCGTGCATTCATGCTTTTGAAGTCCTCCATTCAGCTATAAAAACAGAGATTCATTTGTCCATATAAACTGGTCAGAATGTTTTCTTAGCCCTTGATGTTCGTCCCTGTGCCGACGCATCCATGCATTTCAAGTCCTTCTGCGACAGAGGTAAGAATTCACTTCTCCAGATAATCCCATGGTCCTGTCATGCTGAAATTCAGACGTGTGGAGTCCAGGAAGGAGACGGAGAGACGCTGTCCTGACGATGAGCTTTATGTTCCAGGTTCCACTCAGAGATGGAAATGGGTCCTGCTGGAGATAATGGAGTGGCCTGAGACTTCAGCCGGATCACACTTATACTGGGCACAGGAGACATCTGCACAGAAAGACAGAGACAGAGAGAGAGAGAGAGAGGGGAGGATCTTCACAAGAACATCATTAGTAATCATGTTATTAATGTAACAGTGCATGTGTTAATTTAAATTCCAAGGTGAAATGGGAATAGAGAGGGTAAAAAGCTGGTGGACGGCTGGTTGACTGAAGTCGTGTCACAGGGAGTCCACTCTGTCCATAAGCTGCTGGATGTGATGGTCCAGACAGTTGAAGATGCCTGTGGACAGAGAGGCTGGACGTCCATAAACACTCAGTTCCAAAGAGAACACCTCATCCAAGAGGGCCAGCATCTCCGCCTGACAACACACAAGAACACAGGGACACAGAGGTCAGGCCCAGAACCCATGTTAACCCACTAATAGATCCACAAGCACTACATAGCTCGGTGACTGAGAGAGGTCAGGAGGTCACCATAGTGAAAGTTATTACCTGCATGGTCAGCAGATATCTCTGTGCCCGTGGCTGCCATCCTCCGGGAGAGACAAAACTGTTGATGGTCCTCATGAGGTGATCCAAGAAACCACCGCGTCTCTGAGAGAAAAAGGGAAGTGAAAACATTTATTTATGTAGCTCTGCTCTCCACTTGTCTTAGTTCAGCCATAAGAGCTTAAAAAACACCAATACAAGAACGCTTTACACGCGCACACGCACACATTCTATCGTCCAGAGGCACATCACATGACTTACAGGGGTAATCTGTGGTCTTGATCTCGCAAACATGCCAAAATAGATCAGTTCATAAACAACGTCTATGAAGTTGAAATGGTGAATCTGAGGAAATAGCAACAAAAGCCTTAATTATATATCTGTCAAAAAGACAGAAACATGAAGCATTTATATCATATTTTACAATATATGAGTAAATACAGATGGAGTACTGCAAAGTGTGTCAGTGGGTTAAACAGTGAATGGGTAAAGCTGTGGGTAAAACTATATGACACTACACAGAATGTTAACATACCCCAACTTCAGCCAACTCTGCCCTGATGCCTTCAGCATTGGGTGGGTGCTGTGTGAAGGCAATCAGCTGATCATAGGCCCGCTGGAAACCAGTCGCATCCTAAGAGAGAGAGAATATACATCAAGTATACTCTGTAATGAACGATTTAAATTGAAGTATTAGGACAATGAAATTCACTGGGTTACCTTTCCATTGAGCATGGTCAGGCCAGTAAGGAGAATTCTCCCTGCCACCATCACATGGTTTCTGTTTTGAGTGTTGTTCAAGACAATCTGATTTGGAGGAGGGGATGGGTGGAGAATGGATGGAGTGTTGGAGAAAAACACAATCTGTGTCAATAAAAGCAGACTCAACTACAGGGTTATAAAGAACTGCTGGGAAGTGATCAAACACTCACAGTGAAAGCCATGCGCAGTCCATTTAGTCTGATAGTGACGTCTGTGAATCTCCTGATGGAGAAGTAGTTACTGTAAAAGACAAAAGCTGTAATCAGTGTTCGGAAACTAACAATACTGTCAATAGGTGCTGCACACACACACACACACACACACCTCACTGTGTATTCTCCCAGCTGTTGGGACATTAACACAGAGCATTAAGAGTGTAAGAATAATATTCTCTCTAGGATCCTGATAAACACCAGAATACTCACTTCAGAGACGGCACCTCTCTGACCTCAGGGGACACACCCTCCTCCTCCTCACTTTCCTCCTACGTACAGAATACGTTACAGTAAAACCTAATGTAAAGTCAGTCAATAAATATTACATAAACCATGAATTTAAACATAGTTACACATGTACAACAGTGTATAATGCAGTGCCACAGAGTGTAACTGTTGTGTCTCATGTGTTATGCAGGGTGTGAAAATGTTGTGTGTGGTGTGTAGTGTAGTTAAGTATTTGAGTGAAGTGCAGTGAGAGTTATGTGTGTGTTACCTCATCCGTGCTCTGATCTAGTAAAGGTGGAGAGCTAGACTGAGGTGTCATGCTGGTATAGATGGTATTGGTGTCACTGGTTGCTGTGCTGGTGAAATCTCCATTTCCCTCAATGGTGATGCCTCTGTAAGTGACAGAGATCTTCTTCTCCTAATGAAAACAAATGACAGTAGAGTTTGGTTGCTAAAGATTATTCTGGATTGAACAAGTGACATGTATCTCCCTCAGTATTAGTGTCCTGGGTCAGCACTTACCATGAAACCATCAAAAGCAGTGGTCAAAGTCGACTCCGTCTTTAGGTAGGATGTCACTTTGACAACCTGACTTCCAATACGCTGAACAGAGAGAGAGAGGGAGAGAAAGGTTTAAGAAGGAGACTTTATCAGTATGAAAAAACAGTATAGGTCCATCACTTTCTTCATCAGGACAGCCAAATGCAGGCTGAGTCTGTACCTTGATGAAACTTTCTGCGCGTACAGTGGCATAGCGCTGAGGAGGGCCCTGTACAAACAGAAATATGAAAATCATTACTGGGGAAGAGATCAGAAGGCTCCCTAAACAAAATGAACTTTTACATAAACAGACAAATAAAGAAACAAACATCAGTATGAGGGTAATTTTAATATGCGCTGACTACCTGTGGAGTCAGTATGTAGAACTGATTGGTGAGGACCAACCACATCTTAGTCTTAAGCCCTCGCACCTGAATGACAGACTCCAGGGTCACCTCCACTTCCTGTATAAAACATACACCACACAATGTTTTTCAGCCTCACTGACATTTATAAGGGATTACAAGCCCAAAGAGATACATAAAAGCTACAGCGAAGCTTAAGTACCTTTGAGTCTTGACGAATTCTCCGTGTGAAGACAAACCGTACCAGGCTTGATGTCCTCATTACAGCGTAGGTGCAATGCTGTAGGGAGCAGAACCAACAAAAAGGCTTTTGAATATTACATGATGAATTGTTTAAAGCTGTGGATAGACACTGTGTCTTAAATTCACGCAAACAGGGTGATGAAGAAGAGAACCTTAAGAGGAAGAGAATTTTACCCTGATGTTGGCCAAAGCACCACAAGATAACGGGCTGAATGTAACAGGCAGCTGCCTGCTCAGTGCATTAATCTCCTCCTACAAACACAAGAACATTCAGTTCCAGACCAAGTATTAAATATTAAACAAATAAAAAAAATATATGAGTGCCTGCATATCGCATTATTGTCTCGTGTGAAGTAGATGGTATAGAGGAAACAAATTAAAAAAATGACCAGTTCCAGTGGCAGGGAGTCAGCGCTGATGTCCAACTGAATTGCTGATTCCGACGCTGGTGCCTGAGGTAAACATTCTAAAAAATGAAAGGTAACAAATTGCTGAGGTAAAGTAACTTTAAGACGGCTGCCACCCTGGCAAAAAGTGTTATAAAATGAAACGAGGGAGACATGATATGCTTCGAGAAATGAATTGTGTTAATGAATTAAATTAATTGAATTTGCATTGGTCTGTGTGGTTAGCGCTTGTGGTCTTCGAACTTCCGTTATTGATTCCTTCCACCACATGCACCATAGAGCGTTGGTAACAGTTGCCACATGAGTGGAAACACAACACAGCGCGAAGATTCTCACGTTACCATGGTAACGTAGCTTTCAAACTAGCATAGCTAAATTAAAAGTACTATTAGCTAACCTTAGCTAACATCAATTAAATTGTTTTGAACACTAGATAGCATTCAAAATCCTCTGTACCAACTGACCTTCAAAATCGGTCTGCACTCCGGTCTCTATGGTTGTCCTTTCGGTCCGTCCGTTCAGATCCCGCCATCTGGAAAACAAATAAAAAGTCCCGACAGCTGCTAGAGCCACACCAGTAGTGTGGAGCACTGGCTGCAGTTTCAGCTGGGCAACGTGGTGGGATATCCCTGCAAACGGAAGTCGCATTTTTAACAGAATCTTATATTAAAGTAGTACTAAAATATATTAAAATTGTGCTAAAGTTAAAAGTAAATAGTTAAAAGCGTAAGTTAAAGCTCTAGCTAAAAGCTAGAGTCGGGACTAACTAGCTTCGAAAGCTAACCTAGCCTAAATCCTATTTGAAAATGATCTATCTACACGATAATTTATGTATTCACTTAATATATATAGTAATAAAAATAAATTAAGATTGTAAATATTAAAATTAAGATGCAAGTATTTCGGGATATTGGAGTGATAATATTCCGATGAAATTGTCAGAAATCGCCGAAGAAAGATAGTGGTAAGTGTTTGTTGCGGTGTCGGTTAACGACTGACAATCGTCTTAGTTTCGTCGCGTTTTCAGTAATCTTTAGAACTTTCAGTTCGTTCTAATTCTGACATCGCATATTCATTTAAATACGTTTGATGTTGAATTTAAGGTCCCTCGTTTTCTGTGTCATGAATTTTTCGCAATCCACGGCTTTTTGCCCCAAAGAAAATTCACGAGTTGTTCGATACTTGGAGACACATTATCTGTCTCTGGTATTCTTACCATCCAAAATATGTTCATAAAAATAATACTTTTGCAAAGCTGTGAATTTCAATTTGTCTTCACGGCTTCCTTAGTTAGACACATTACAAATACATGTAATGCGTAAATGTGTAATGGAGAGATCTGTAGCACTGATAACGTGATCAACGAACTGATTCCAACCTCTCCACATCTCCGATACTAAATGGGTGCATAGTAAACAGGGGGAATATAATCTGACACACATTATATACACACACACACACTGTCTCAATGACAAACCAAAAACAAATAAACGTTTTCAACGTGCTTGACTGTCAATTCAGCTTGACATTCCACACCAGTCCTTAGAAAATACAGTGCGCAGTTATTGTTACTTGTGGCCATGTACTGGCCGTGCACACCTCGTGCAATTACAAAGCTCAGTAACAACCATCACACAGTAATTTGTTGACAATGATTAGTTACGTTGAATAAAAAGTGTAATTGAACAAATTTACATTAATTGTAAAAGAGCTGATCACTATACATTTAATGTAGTGAACAACAGCAGAATAAAAGATTAAACTCTGAATAAAAAAAAAAAACAAACAAACCCAAAAAACCCCACGTTGCCACCCAGGTAGTGTGAGCTGTGACCCAATGTGTGTGTTCCCTGTAATGTCTCTCTAGAGTAGTTTCAGTCTTATCTGTGACTCCTTTCAGCCTGTGAAACCGTATGGGATAGATGTCACAGGATCATGTGGTCCTGGCTCGACCATCTCTTCTCCCTCACAATCAAAAAGCAGTGTAGCTGAGATAGCAGGTTGTTGCTCTGAGAATCTCTCCAGCATATCCAGCGCGCTGTTCCACCTGGTCACTACCTCCATTTTCAGTTTTTGGCAGGGCAGGTTCAGCAATGCTTCTTTCTCTTTCAAAACATAACTGGCCTTGATGCTCCTGTGAAAGAACGTGACAATACGCCTGACCTGACTGATCAAGTGCGAGATGGCTGGAAGCTTCAGTGCAGCTTGTGAGACCAGGTTCATGGTTCATGGAGCCACTCCATCATCTCCACTACACGGACCATGTTCCCAGCGTTATCAGTCACAATGACCAGATCCTTATCAGTGGTGTTCCATTCATCCAAGGCCTCTGACAGCAACTGGGATATGTTTGCCCCTGTGTGGCTGGCACGCATGGCCCTACTAAGACGAGGCAGAGAGAGTGGGATTCTTTTTAATCACATTAAACGAAAGCTGTCAGAGTGAACTCAAGATGTGGTTTTAGTGTTGGAGTTTTGGGTGTGGGAACTGTATGGGGAAATCTACAAAGGACAGGACTAGAGAAGAGTTTCATTTAGTGTAAGGTGAGATATTAAATGATGCATTACAGTGGTATGATTTGGACATGTGGTGGATAAAGCATCTCTCAATCAGACAGTTTACCTGGATAAAGGTGTCAGTTCTTTATTTAGCCTTGCATTGCAAACAACCAGAGACTGTCTCCAAACAGCTGCCCATTGTATTCTTGTATTGCTGTGTATTCTTCTACAGTTGGGTGAAGGGTCCATTGGAGTTAAGAGATTTAGTCACAAGCTCTTTTTAATACTTTTCATTGGTTTAATATTTTATACTTTGATAAATATAGGTTATTTGATAAACACAGGTTTATTACGTCAGATAAATGTTGGTTATTTTATATATAGATTATTTTATTTTACTGATGTAGACCCAAATATATAGTTGGCTGAGATGGCTTGGCACCCCCAACGTATGTCTCAAATGTTACCCATGCATCCATCAATCCCAGAGGGTGGTCCCGGCTGCTCCTCCATGCCTGATCTCAGTTTCAGACTTGGCAGTTGAGAAACTGGACTCTTCCTCATGTAACCCACTAGGGTATGTACATGATCTCACCGGTAACCTAGCCTGTATTATAAAACAAAGCTTGTAGTACTCTATTCAAAACAAATGCGCAAGGGTGAATGAACAAAACATTACATTAATGAGTTTAAAAGACACAACAATTCATTGTGATAAAATATCACATAAAAAAATACTTAAATCAAAATAATTCATTGAATGTTATTAATTTGGCTAAAATAGTAATCCCAGCCACTGAACCATTTTGCCATATGGGCAATTGTCACAGCCTGCACCTCCATTTTGTTTTGTTCGGTCTTTGTGCTCTTGTTCTGTCTGTCTCCGCCCCTCACCTGTTCCTGTTTGTCTCATTATTAACCTGTTTTGCCCTGTTTAGTTCTCCCTCTATTTAAGCCCTGGTGTTTGCCTTGTCCTTTGTCTATCGTTGTTTGTGTATTTTGCACTCTGTTATGCTGCACCTTTTGTTATCGGTTTTTGTTCCTGTTTTCGCTTGTATTTTCATCTTTATTTTGTCAGTAAAGTCCTCCGTTTGTCACCTTCATCATCGTGTCTTGCACTTGGGTCCTGCACCACTCCACCAGTGTGACAGCAATTGAAAAAGTGTTACAGGTGTCTTTGTAATAATAAAAAATATGATCAAGTATCACTAACTGAATGATACTGAAGTTATTAATGATATTTAATAATAACATTTAGCCATATTATCAACTGAAATATAACAACACAGCAAAAACAATGTATTTCATAGAAAGCCTGAAAGTTTCAGATGGAACTGGAAATGAGATAGTAGCCTATTCTGACCAGCTGACTTGTAAAGGTGGGAGTGAGGGATACTGCCATTCATGCACAGTGTAAGTAAGTCCTTCTTTTTCACAGCAGTGATCCCATGTGGACATTTGTGTAACTTTTTAGGTTCTATTCCATGAGAACCTCTGGTCTCCTGTTTTCCAACTTCAAGCATTCTAAATGCTTGGTCGATCAGTTCATATTTGAACTGAATGCCTTTTGGATCCTCTTTCGTGTAGCGCAGCCATTTTCTGCCAATGAACTATTTCTCCCTCTGTGTCTGTTTTTTTCCGGTGTATGTGCTTTGAAAAGGACTTGAAATCCAGAAAGTCACTGTGACTAAGCTCAATGACCTTGTATGACCTTGCATCCCCTTCCTTGCCATCCTTATGAGAGTGTAACACCCCTCCGGACTGTACACAGGCACATTCTTTCTGGCAGTCTCGATGGCTGCATGGACACTGTCGCATTCCATCTGGCTGTGTCCAGACTCCATGAATTTATGGTCAATAACGGAAATTGACAAGTTTTTTACTGCATGGAGACACATGGCACTAAAACCAGCATTCCTGCTCATGCTCAGCGTCTGAAAGAGAGGACAGATACTTGAACACACATGTGCCGATCTCTGACAAGCCACGGCCCCCTTCACCTTTATGCAACAGGTAGCAGTTTGCCTCTTCTGCTGTGGCTAAGTTTACCTCGCTGCTGCGGAGTCGCATGTACGTGTGTGGGATGTTAGTGTGTGTGTTTCTGCTCGGATTTGGCTGGAGCAGTTGGGAGCATATACAGTGTGCTGTGCAACGCATGTTGTTGCCTCTTAGGCCCTACAAGACGTTTCATTGACATGATACTAATTGTAATCTCAAAGGGCTTTACAGGCCACAACAGTCAAAATCCAAACAGGACGGCACCCCCTGACTTAATCCTCATGGCTGGCAAGAAAAAACTCCCCAAAAACCCAAAAGGGAAATGGGAAAATGGGAGAAATCTTGAGAAGGACCACAGAGAGAGGAGACCCCTTCTTGGCCAGACAGGTGTGCAATAGGTGCTGACCCAGCAGGCAGTTACAATTTCAAGTAAATTAGAGCATGGACAAAGGGGATGGCGATGCTCACAGGAGGTTGACAGGGGGATGAAAGATGACAACACCAGGATGGATCGGTCCAGAGGGCAGGAGGAGTCAGGATCACTAATATCTCAGGAGTAGCATGTGTGGCGCAACATAGGGGGAGAGAGAGAGAGAGAGAGAGAGAGAGACATTGTTAGATGTTCATTTCCACATAATGGTTAAGGGACAATGTACATCGTGTGCCGAGTGCAGGCAGGGACTCCAGCAAGACTAGCTATTACAGCATAGCTAAAAGGGAGAGCTCGAAGGTAATACGGGCACGAGGGCACTCTGGGACACAAGGCGGCCACCCACTCCACCGTCAACAAACTTGAGTGAACATGTTAGAGTGGGGGGGCGACAGCATCCAAACATCCCAGTTCACCAAACGTTCTATGCGCGAGAACCCTCCAGATCTGCTCCTTTACCTATTAAAGAGCTGTTAGCAAAAGGCTTGGTTAAACAGATAAGTTTTCAGCCTTGACTTAAACATAGAGACTGTGTCTGAGTCTCGAACATTATTTGGGAGGCAGTTCCATAACTGTGGGGCTCTGTAAGAGAAAGCTCTGCCCCCTGCTGTAGCCATCACAACTCGACGTACTAACAAATGGCTTGCACCTTTTGATCTAAGTAGGCATGGTGGATCATAAAAGACCAGGAGATCGGTACTGTGGCACAAGACCATTTAGTGCTCTACAGGTTAATAGTAAGATTTTATAATCAATACGAGATTTTACTGGGAGCTAGTGCAGTGTGGATAAGATAGGAGTGATGTGGTCATATCTTTTGGTTCTAGTAAGAACTCTGGCTGCTGCATTCTGAACTAACTGCAGTTTATTTATACACCCATTAGAACATCCAGACAGTAAGGCATTACAATAGTCTAACCTAGAGGTAATGAAAGCATGAACCAATTTTCAGCATCCTGAAATGACAATGCATTTTTTATCCTGTTAATATTTCGAAGATGAAAGAAGGCTATCCTGGTAAAGTTATCTACATGAGCTTCAAATGAAAGACTGGAGTCAATAATTACACCAAGGTCTTTTACTGCTGCACATGATGAAAGAGAAAGGCCATCTAGAGTTACTATGTGATCAGAAAGCTTACTCCTAGCTGCACGTGATCCTAGTACAAGTACCTCTGTTTTTTTCAGAGTTAAGTGAGAGGAAGTTAGTAAGCATCCAGTGCCTAATATCCTTTACGCATTCCTCAATTTTGTTAAGCTGGTGTCTCTCGTCTTGCTTCACTGAGACATACAACTGTGTGTCATCAGCATAGCAGTGAAAGCTAATACCGTATTTACGAATAATATTACCTAGAGGTAGCATATATAAAGAAAAAAACAGTGGGCCTAAAACAGAACCTTGTGGAACTCCAAACATTACCTCAGTATGTGTAGAGAAGTCACCATTTACATCGACAAACTGATAACGATCAGTCAAGTAGGACCTAAGCCGTAAGAGGGCCGTTCCCTTAAATCCAACAACATTTTCTAGTCTATCAAGGAGAATAGTATGATCGATGGTGTCAAAGGCTGCACTGAGGTCAAGCAACACAAGAAAGGAGACACAACCCTGATCAGAGGCCAGTAATAGGTCATTTGCAACTTTAACCAGTGCTGTCTCTGTGCTATGATGAGGCCTAAATCCTGACTGATACATTTCATGAATGTTATTCCTTTAATAGTCCTTGTGCTAAACAAGTTTTACTACAAAGTACTGTATTCATTGTTACTTGTGCTTTCGTCAGTGTCATGACGCCCCCTGTTGGTCATGGACCCTTCATGCAGTTACAAAGCTCTCATTTCTTGGCAGTCTGATGGGGTGGCATATTCTTAACAGCAAGATGTTGAAACCATCCAAACTTTCACTGATGTCGCCAAATCCACACAAATACATCTACGAAAGAAATCTCTCAAAAAGCCCATTTCTTCATCTGTCTACAAAGGTGCACATTGTACAAGCAAACAAAATCGTTTTGGCATCAGAAACAACCAGGTTAGCCAGCTCTCTTGACTTCCTGAGGGCAATACTGGGCACCGCATGACCATCCACCTGAATGGATAACAACCAGATGACTGCGGCAATGCTTCTACAATGGACTCACAGGAGGAAACTGGAGAAACGTGGTCTCAACCCTGTACGGTCTAAAGAGTCTAAAGATCGATGGAAGCTTCTAGAGAATGATGAGACTTTTAAATCCTGATGGACAGAACATTTTGAAAAACTGGTCAGCCACAGTTCTCAGTAAAGGTGGCAGTGACACGAACCCTTTCAAGGTGGAAAGTGGAGCCAAACCGTTTCAAGTTTCAAGTTTATTTAGAGCCCAATATCACTGTTTACCGTCTCAAAGGGCTTTACAGGCCACAACAGTCAAAATCCAAACAGGACGGCACGCCCTGACTTAATCCTCATGGCGGGCAAGAAAAAACTTCCCAAAAACCCAAAAGGGAAATGGGAAAATGGGAGAAATCTTGAGAAGGACCACAGAGAGAGGAGACCCCTTCTTGGCCAGACAGGTGTGCAATAGGTGCCGACCCAGCGGGCAGTTACAATTTCAAGTAAATTAGAGCATGGACAAAGGGGATGGCAATGCTGACAGGAGGCTGACAGGGGGATGAAAGATGACATCACCAGGATGGATCGGTCCAGAGGGCAGGAAGAGTCAGGATCACTAATATCTCAGGAGTAGCATGTGTGGCGCGACATAGAGAGAGAGAGAGAGAGAGAGAGAGAGAGAGAGAGAGACATTGTTAGATGTTTAGGGGTTTGATAACTGCTAGTTTAAAGGATTTAGGTACGTAGCCATTGCTAAGGGAGGAATTGATTATTTTTACAAGGGGCTAGATGACTACTGGTAGTATATGTTTGAGGAAACGTGTAGGTAAGGGATCTAGTACACGAGTTGGTGATTTTGATGAAGAAATTAGTGAGGTTAATTCGGTCGCTTGAAGGGGAGGAAAACATTCTAATCACTGATCTGATATAGTTATATTGTTATCTACAGTGTTACTTATCAAATTTTCTGGTTTTAAATTTATAGTCTGAATTGTTTGCCTGATATTTTCAATTTTGCTACTGAAAAAAGTTGTTGCCACTGTATACTGATGGTGTGCCTGTTTCCGAGGTGCTCTTATTCCCAGTTAGTTTTGATACAATATTAAATAAAAATCTAGGATAATTTTTGTTGTCTTCTATTAGGGTGGAAAGATACATTGATCTAGCTGCACTAAGAGCTTTTCTATAGCTCAGGAGGCTCTCCTTCCATGCTAACTGGAATACTACCAATTTAGTTTGGTGCCATTTACGTTCTAATTTTCGAGTGGAAAGTTTTAAGGTGCGTGTGTGCTCATTATACCAGGGAGCTAGTTTTTTCTCTCTGATTATTTTCCTTTTAAGTGGGGCCACATTATCTAAGGTGTTGCGGAACACTGACTCTAAGGATTCAGTTGCCTGATCAAGTTCTGTGGGGTGTGACAGTGATCCAATCAAAGTCGATAACTCTGGGAGATTACTGATAAAGCTCTGCGTAGTAGTTGGCGTAAACGTACGTTTATTACGATAGCGTGGCGAGGTGCATATATTATTACTAAGAAATTTTTGAATGAGATAAGATAGTGATCTGAGATAGCTTCAGATTGTGGAAATGTGACTATACTTCCTAAATTTAATCCGAGTGTTAGTATAAGAGGGTTGCATTGTTGTTCCAAATCTTTTAGTTATCTCTGTTGCAGCTGTCCTTCACCTTACTGGTCAAAACCACCAGTCGTCCAGATCCTGTGCAGAAGAGACGGTAGACTGAACAGTTTCAAGAGTAAGGTCTTCATCACATCCATCATGGAACTCCAGTATGCAGAAAGCAGTGCCATCATAGCCCACTGTGAGAAAGTGTATCCTGGATGTATTTGTGAGAGCAGACAAGCTGAGGGTGAGAAAACTCACTCCCCCACTGGCTAGAAAGCTTGCTCTGGCATTATGGCAGCCTCATATATCATGTGTGTTACACTGGTCTGGTCTCAGCTGTAGACTCCAGTTCAGTTGAGAAATTGCACTCTTCCTATAAACACATTGTGCACACATTCAGTAAGTGGAAAAGGAATGATTCTGTAACAGTAGGCGCTTTCGCACCGGAGGAACTTTTCATAGTTCTTAGAACTGTTGGAGAAAGTACCCCCTTTTTGGCGTGTTCGCACCGCAGGAACTTAGAACGATTTTAGTTCTAAGAACGCCGTTTTGAGGGGCTTCTTTAGCCCCTACTCCAGGGTAGGTACTTTTGCAGCACAATAGGAACCTTGTGACGTAGGTGTACAGCCATTGGACCAGACGCAGGTATACGATGATTGCAACCGCCATTTTTAAAGATCCGTGCAAAATATAAAGTCTTAGAACGTATATCATTTAGCTTTTGATATTCATGTCTCAAAATGTCTGGAATTGTAGGAGGGGGCACATAGTTTTTATGTTTTATTTTACCGGTATTTTATATCCCCCAACAATGACCATTTTGCAACGTCCAATGTATATTTGTACATTGAAGAGGTAGCGTACACTCCGCTTCGGTAGGTGCCTGTGTGTCCGCTTGTGTGGCTGTGATCCGCATTTTAACCTAAAATAAGAATGTGTTTATCCAGCTTACGATTTTAGGGCTGCGGCGGGGAAAAAGGGGAAAAAAAAAAAAACACGATGCCGCGAGCAAGGGTCAGGCACAAGCGCTATGCTAACACCCGAAAAGTACTATGCCCATCAAGTCATTCACTGCTACTGCGGTGGTAAATGCATAAATGCATTGGGAAATTATTTTCTCCATTGGACTGGGTCTATCGCCATACAGTTTTATTTTCGTTAATGAGAAGGCAGTTATAGGTTATCTAATGTGCAATCAATATTTCTGTCATTCAAATTCAATAAAACTCATTGCGTATACTGTAGTCTAGTTTGTCGATTTCTTTTGCCGCAGTAATGGTTCTTTTTTTTCCTTTTGGAGGTATTTAAAAGGTCTTAAAAGTCATTAAATTTGTACTTCAAAATGTGCAGCTATCCTGGTTAGTCATAAACAACAGCTCTTAGCTGCTATACCGTCGGCCGGCTTACGTCACTTCAGCGTTCCTACTGGCGGTGCGAAAGCAAACAGAAAAAAGGTCCTAGAAAGAATGTAGTTCTAGGGGAAGCTCCACAGGGGGTAGTTCCTATCGAATTAGACCCTAGAACTGTTCGGTGCGAAAGCGCCTAATGTGTGTTTGGCATCAAACCTTGGAAGGTTCTTCTCATGAAAACACGTTTCAATGAAAATGACCATTTGTATTCAGTCAGATTACTTCCTGGGACCTGTCCATATTTAACGCTCTGGTGATTTGTCTCTAATACCTTCATTTCCCCCTTCCTATTACTCTGACATGAGGTACAATACCAAAGAGTCAATTAGTTTTCCTCATTTTCCATAATAAAATTACAGCTCTTACACTGACATTAAGACAGGAAAACAGATTTGCACAAAAACTAATACTGTTTATTAAGACATGCTGAAATAATTTTATATACGCTATACATATAAAACATCTGAGGTATAAATTAACATTTAAATTTTTATATATAAAATACTGCTTTGTGTTTATGCAACATTTTAAAACAACTATATCAACTTGATCCTCATCCTTGGTGTCAGTCCTTGCTTCCGTGCATTCATGCTTTTGAAGTCCTTCATTCAGCTATAAAAACAGAGATTCATTTGTCCATATAAACTGGTCAGAATGTTTTCTTAGCCCTTGAAGTGCGTCCTTGTGCCGACGCATCCATGCATTTCAAGTCCTTCTGCGACAGAGGTAAGAATTCACTTCTCCAGATAATCCCATGGTCCTGTCGTGCTGAAATTCAGACGTGTGGAGTCCAGGAAGGAGACGGAGAGACGCTGTCCTGACGATGAGCTTTATGTTCCAGGTTCCACTCAGAGATGGAAATGGGTCCTGCTGGAGATAATGGAGTGGCCTGAGACTTCAGCCGGATCACACTTATACTGGGCACAGGAGACATCTGCACAGAAAGACAGAGACAGAGAGAGAGAGAGAGAGGGGAGGATCTTCACAAGAACATCATTAGTAATCATGTTATTAATGTAACAGTGCATGTGTTAATTTAAATTCCAAGGTGAAATGGGAATAGAGAGGGTAAAAAGCTGGTGGACGGCTGGTTGACTGAAGTCACAGGGAGTCCACTGTGTCCATAAGCTGCTGGATGTGATGGTCCAGACAGTTGAAGATGCCTGTGGACAGAGAGGCTGGACGTCCATAAACACTCAGTTCCAAAGAGAACACCTCATCCAAGAAGGCCAGCATCTCCGCCTGACAACACACAAGAACACAGGGACACAGAGGTCAGGCCCAGAACCCATGTTAACCCACTAATAGATCCACAAGCACTACATAGCTCGGTGACTGAGAGAGGTCAGGAGGTCACCGTAGTGAAAGTTATTACCTGCATGGTCAGCAGATATCTCTGTGCCCGTGGCTGCCATCCTCCGGGAGAGACAAAACTGTTGATGGTCCTCATGAGGTGATCCAAGAAACCACCGCGTCTCTGAGAAAAAAAGGGAAGTGAAAACATTTATTTATGTAGCTCTGCTCTCCACTTGCCTTAGTTCAGCCATAAGAGCTTAAAAAACACCAATACAAGAACGTTTCACACAAACACACGCACACATTCTATCGTCCAGAGGCACATCACATGACTTACAGGGGTAATCTGTGGTCTTGATCTCGCAAACATGCCAAAATAGATCAGTTCATAAACAACGTCTATGAAGTTGAAATGGTGAATCTGAGGAAATAGCAACAAAAGCCTTAATTATATATCTGTCAAAAAGACAGAAACATGAAGCATTTATATCATATTTTACAATATATGAGTAAATACAAATAGAGTACTGCAAAGTGTGTCAGTGGGTTAAACAGTGAATGGGTAAAGCTGTGGGTAAAACTATATGACACTACACAGAATGTTAACATACCCCAACTTCAGCCAACTCTGCCCTGATGCCTTCAGCATTGGGTGGGTGCTGTGTGAAGGCAATCAGCTGATCATAGGCCCGCTGGAAACCAGTCGCATCCTAAGAGAGAGAGAATATACATCAAGTATACTCTGTAATGAACGATTTAAATTGAAGTATTAGGACAATGAAATTCACTGGGTTACCTTTCCATTGAGCATGGTCAGGCCAGTAAGGAGAATTCTCCCTGCCACCATCACATGGTTTCTGTTTTGAGTGTTGTTCAAGACAATCTGATTTGGAGGAGGGGTGGAGAATGGATGGAGTGTTGGAGAAAAACACAATCTGTGTCAATAAAGGCAGACTCAACTACAGGGTTATAAAGAACTGCTGGGAAGTGATCAAACACTCACAGTGAAAGCCATGCGCAGTCCATTTAGTCTGATAGTGACGTCTGTGAATCTCCTGATGGAGAAGTAGTTACTGTAAAAGACAAAAGCTGTAATCAGTGTTCGGAAACTAACAATACTGTCAATAGGTGCTGCACACACACACACACACACACACACCTCACTGTGTATTCTCCCAGCTGTTGGGACATTAACACAGAGCATTAAGAGTGTAAGAATAATATTCTCTCTAGGATCCTGATAAACACCAGAATACTCACTTCAGAGACGGCACCTCTCTGACCTCAGGGGACACACCCTCCTCCTCCTCACTTTCCTCCTATGTACAGAATACGTTACAGTAAAACTTAATGTAAAGTCAGTCAATAAATATTACATAAACCATGAATTTAAACATAGTTACACATGTACAACAGTGTATAATGCAGTGCCACAGAGTGTAACTGTTGTGTCTCATGTGTTATGCAGGGTGTGAAAATGTTGTGTGTGGTGTGTAGTGTAGTTAAGTATTTGAGTGAAGTGCAGTGAGAGTTATGTGTGTGTTACCTCATCCGTGCTCTGATCTGGTAAAGGTGGAGAGCTAGACTGAGGTGTCATGCTGGTATAGATGGTATTGGTGTCACTGGTTGCTGTGCTGGTGAAATCTCCATTTCCCTCAATGGTGATGCCTCTGTAAGTGACAGAGATCTTCTTCTCCTAATGAAAACAAATGACAGTAGAGTTTGGTTGCTAAAGATTATTCTGGATTGAACAAGTGACATGTATCTCCCTCAGTATTAGTGTCCTGGGTCAGCACTTACCATGAAACCATCAAAAGCAGTGGTCAAAGTCGACTCCGTCTTTAGGTAGGATGTCACTTTGACAACCTGACTTCCAATACGCTGAACAGAGAGAGAGAGGAGGGAGAGGTTTAAGAAGGAGACTTTATCAGTATGAAAAAACAGTATAGGTCCATCACTTTCTTCATCAGGACAGCCAAATGCAGGCTGAGTCTGTACCTTGATGAAACTTTCTGCGCGTACAGTGGCATAGCGCTGAGGAGGGCCCTGTACAAACAGAAATATGAAAATCATTACTGGGGAAGAGATCAGAAGGCTCCCTAAACAAAATGAACTTTTACATAAACAGACAAATAAAGAAACAAACATCAGTATGAGGGTAATTTTAATATGCGCTGACTACCTGTGGAGTCAGTATGTAGAACTGATTGGTGAGGACCAACCACATCTTAGTCTTAAGCCCTCGCACCTGAATGACAGACTCCAGGGTCACCTCCACTTCCTGTATAAAACATACACCACACAATGTTTTTCAGCCTCACTGACATTTATAAGGGATTACAAGCCCAAAGAGATACATAAAAGCTACAGGGAAGCTTAAGTACCTTTGAGTCTTGACGAATTCTCCGTGTGAAGACAAACCGTACCAGGCTGGATGTCCTCATTACAGCGTAGGTGCAATGCTGTAGGGAGCAGAACCAACAAAAAGGCTTTTGAATATTACATGATGAATTGTTTAAAGCTGTGGATAGACACTGTGTCTTAAATTCACGCAAACAGGGTGATGAAGAAGAGAACCTTAAGAGGAAGAGAATTTTACCCTGATGTTGGCCAGAGCACCACAAGATAACGGGCTGAATGTAACAGGCAGCTGCCTGCTCAGTGCATTAATCTCCTCCTACAAACACAAGAACATTCAGTTCCAGACCAAGTATTAAATATTAAACAAATAAAAAAAATATATGAGTGCCTGCATATCGCATTATTGTCTCGTGTGAAGTAGATGGTATAGAGGAAACAAATAAAAAAAATGACCAGCTCCAGTGGCAGGGAGTCAGCGCTGATGTCCAACTGAATTGCTGATTCCGACGCTGGTGCCTGAGGTAAACATTCTAAAAAATGAAAGGTAACAAATTGCAGAGGTAAAGTATCTTTAAGACGGCTGCCACCCTGGCAAAAAGTGTTATAAAATGAAACGAGGGAGACATGATATGCTTCGAGAAATGAACTGTGTTAATGAATTAAATTAATTGAATTTGCATTGGTCTGTGTGGTTTGCGCTTGTGATCTCTGAACTTCCGTTATTGATTCCTTCCACCACATGCACCATAGAGCGTTGGTAACAGTTGCCACATGAGTGGAAACACAACACAGCACGAAGATTCTCACGTTACCATGGTAACGTAGCTTTCAAACTAGCATAGCTAAATTAAAAGTAATATTAGCTAACATTAGCTAACATCAGTTAAATTGTTTTGAACACTAGATAGCATTCAAATCCTCTGTACCAACTGACCTTCAAAATCGGTCTGCACTCCGGTCTCTATGGTTGTCCTTTCGGTCCGTCCGTTCAGATCCCGCCATCTGGAAAACAAATAAAAAGTCCCGACAGCTGCTAGAGCCACACTAGTAGTGTGGAGCACTGGCCGCAGTTTCAGCTGGGCAACGTGGTGGGATATCCCTGCAAACGGAAGTCGCATTTTTAACAGAATCTTATATTAAAGTAGTACTAAAATATATTAAAATTGTGCTAAAGTTAAAAGTAAACAGTTAAAAGCTAAAGCTCTAGCTAAAAGCTAGAGTCGGGACTAACTAGCTTCGAAAGCTAACCTAGCCTAAATCCTATTTAAAAATGATCTATCCACACGATAATTTACGTATTCACTTAATATGTATAGTAATAAAAAATAAATTAAGATTGTAATGCAAATATTTCGGGATATTGGAGTGATAATATTCCGATGAAATCGCCGAAGAAAGGTAGTGGTAAGTGTTTGTTGCGGTGTCGGTTAACGACTGACAATCGTCTTAGTTTCGTCGCGTTTCAGTAATCTTTAGAACTTTCAGTCCGTTCTAATTCCGACATCACAATCTATTCATTTAAATACGTTTCTTGATGTTGAGTTTGAGTTTAAGGTCCCTCATCTGCTGTGTCATGGATTTTTCGCAATCCACGGCTTTCCCCCAAAGAAAATTCAGGAGACAGCAGAGTTGTCCGATACTTGGAGACACATTATCTGGTCTCTGGTATTCTTACCATCCAAAATGTTCATAAAAATAATACTTTTGCAAAGCTGTGAATTTCAATTTGTCTTCACGGTTTCCTTAGTTAGATACATTACAAATACATGCAATGCTTGAATGTGTAATGGAGAGATCTGTAGCACTGATAACGTGATCAACGACTAGTGCGCTTCCAACTTCTCTACACCTCCGATGCTAGATGGATACATAGTAAACTGGGGTAAATAATCTGACACACCATAATTTGTTGACAATGATTAGGTATAATGAATAACAACTGTAATTGAACGAATTCACAATAATTGTAAAAGAACTGATCTCTATACATTTAAGGTAGTGAACAACAGCAAAACAAAAGGTTAAAGCTCTGAATTAAAAAAAAAACTGTGAAACCGTACGGGATAGATGTCAAGGGATCATGTGGTCCTGGCTCGCCATCTCTTCTCCCTCACAATCAAAAAGCAGTGTAGCTGAGATAGCAGGTTGTTGCTCTGAGAATCTCTCCAGCATATCCAGCGCGCTGTTCCACCTGGTCACTACCTCTATTTTCAGTTTATGGCAGGGCAGGTTCAGCAATGCTTTTCTCTTTCAAAACATAACTGGCCTTGATGCTCCTGTGAAAGAACGTGACAATACGCCTGGCCTGACTGATCAAGTGCGAGATGGCTGGAAGCTTCAGTGCAGCTTTTGAGACCAGGTTCATGGTTCATGGAGCAGCTCCATCATCTCCACTACACAGACCATGTTCCCAGTGTTATCAGTCACAATGACCAGATCCTTATCAGTGAGGTTCCATTCATCCAAGGCCTCTGACAGCAACTGGGATAGCAGGAAGAGTAGTGGTCACATTTGAAAACAGCATCATGAGGGTGGAGAAACAAATTGGTGGGTCAGAATCAAGAGGGCGCACAGATATATGTATAACAATTACGGTGAGATGTGGGAAGAGCCACTCGTAAGGGGTAGGTTTACGATGTTAAGAGAGATGGATGCACCAAGCTGTTTCTTTTTTGGATTAGAGAGGCTTTACAGTGAAACTAAACAAAAGCCCACTTAATAATGGCTGCCTTTCCTCAGATGTGGAGGAAATGTTGGAGGGCTATTGAATTTTTACTCCAAATTGTATAAAACTTAAAAATGTAATGTTCTGCATGCTCACAGGTGCTAATGTCTGATTTGCCAAAGCTGTCTCAGGAAGACAAAAGTGTTCTGGAAAATCCTTAAAGTTTACAAGAATTAAAGACTGCTGCATTCCAAATGGCAGTCAGCCGTGCCCCGGGGGTAGATGGCCTTCCTATTGGATTTCATGAAATGTTTTGGGATCCGATCCGAGAAGATCTGTTTTTAATGCTGCATATGTTGTAGCCACTGGTGAGCTGCCACTGAGGCGCCAAAGAGCCAACAGCCAACAGACCGAAAACAAAAAACTTAGTGTGTCTGGACAAACAATCATGGACAATTTGTTTCTGATGAGAGCCATGGTGTAACCGTCTAATTTGTCAGATATGAACTTTGGACTTAAAATGCTTTTATCAGCAAACCATCGACAGGTCTGCATGGATATTATTCTGTTTACCAGTCATTCACACAAAACTAATACTGCAGTTCCCATCACTTAGCTTCCAAGATTATATGTACAAAACACAAAAGAACCTTGCTATCTGTCCTCTTCTACTGTCCCATCCATCCATCCATCCATCCATCTGTGCATGGGCGACACTGGGGGGGTTGCCCCCCCAAAATGTTTGTCAACTCACTTTAATTACTACTATATTGTCCCTGGCGGGAGGAAACCTTGTATGTCCAAAACTGCTACTTTTAAGGAAATTAAAAAAACAAACCTTTGTTTTTAAAATAACTGAATACCGCGATGGTGTTGCATCATTATATTATCAATATTTTATCAAAATCAAGCTCAAATGGAGTTACACGGTTTTTGACCAGCGAATGTTGAGATACGTGTTTTGTCCATCATTGATCAGAACGGCTGCATCTCAGGCAGCAAGTGTATCGCATCACGTTATCATGAACTTACATGTGACAAAGTCTGTTGTAGCTCTGTGTGCACTCAGTTTTCCCTGTCGTTGAATACATTTGGCCAAAATCTCTTGGTACAAAAGATTAAGTGCTATTAACAGGCTACTGAAGACGGCATGGCTAGACGGCAAATGGTAGACTAAACTGTACTCCAACCCCTACCGTGATTTGCCTGCATTCCTCTCCACTCCTTCTTTTGGCAGTAGAAAGAGCTCATCAAGAGCCGTCACTTGATATATACATATATATATGTATATCTTCATTTCACCCAAAACATCAGTTAAACCCCCAGAGCCAGCCCTGACCAATTTGGTGCCCTAGGCAAGATTTTAGCTGGTGCCCCTTGCATCACAGCCACTTCCACTACCAATCATTGTGTTCCTCTCCATCTTGTACTTCTGAGTGGGAGACCTTCCCAGGCAGTAGCATGCCTAGCTCACAAACTAGAATCAGGGTGCTCACTCTGATAAAATTAATTGACCCACATGGTGACATGATATCACTGACCTGATGTGCAAATGAGTGATAGAAAACCAATTGTGCAAATGTCACAATTCTGAATTTTTTTTGTTCGGGTACCCCTTGGCGGCTAGTCATGTCACCCATACCTCAATCTGCCTTGCTAAGAATCATTACTCACGGAACATATCTCTGTCAATACATCAGAAATTTACTGATATGTCTATGGCATTTTTCTAATTAATTTTCTTTGAAATAGTTTGACTGTAAATATAGATACATTAAGCAGCTTTGCATGCTGTGTAATTTCAATATAAGAATGCATATGCATTTCATGTGGCTTTTATGAAACTTCAGAGAGGGTGTGATCTGGATTGTGTGGCTCAGGTGGAAGTTAAACCATAAAAAAGGGGATGTGTTGATGTTGCTATCGTCAACACAGTTACTTCATTGCAGCTATTCAGCTATCTCATTCATTCTCTCTCTCTCTCACTCTCACACTCACACAGAAACTGCTAAACAACATTATAGCCTATCACATTCTAAATACAAACAGCAAAAGTAATCACACTTAGCATTCAGGCACAAAACATGTATTCAATGAGCACTTCTCTGATGCATGCTGTTTATTACAACTATTTATTACAAAAGGGGATGGAAAAGGAAATGCATTTTAATTGACTATTACAGGCAGGGCTAACACTGGCGAACTAGACTAAGATGTCAATAAAAACATATGTCTGATTTCTTGAGGCAGACATTGGATGGTTCGTGCAGCACAGTTAAAAGAAAAGGTGTATTTCTCAAAATTATGCTGCAGGTTTTTCCCCAAACACCTGAATAGTCTGTCCAACTTTCCCTAATAAATTTAAGGTGGGAGTGACTGACGTTAACCCTAGCTATTTATTAAATTAGCAAACGTTACTGTCGTCCAAAGTAAGCTGGTAACACTGCTCCAAGGGTATACTGTATATATACAGTACTATGCAATAGATAAACTATTCTTTCATCACATTACCTCTCTTTTTTCCCTGTTTTTCCTCCTCTTCTCTTCATTTTTTTCTTCTTTGAGCACCAAAGGACTTTGGTCTCTTTGACATGATATACTGTATATAATATAATGATATAAGTGTAATATTTGAATTCAGAGGCGCAAAAGGGGGTATGCAACATATGCAGCGCATAGGAGCGCTACGCGAAGGCGGATGCCAAAACAGTGGTGAAAAGTGTACGGCACATATCGGTATAAAACAAAAGAAAATGTGTCTTTGTTGTCAGTTGTCTTTGTTATGTCATTTAAAATAGGCACATGTTGTATTACTGACATATTTTGTAAGTTACGGCCAGGTCTAGACCGATCACACGGACAAGAGAGGCTAGGCTACTTATTCGTTACGGCTGTGGTCCAGTAACCGTATCGATGATGAGAGTTAAAATATTCGTCATAAAAGATTCTAGAGCGCTTTGCGGCGCTTTGCGGCACGCTGTGATCTAAACTGTCAACTTGTCATGACATAGAGAAAAGGTATTAATAAAAAAAATAGTGAAAGCGTTAAATTTTCTTTTCTTCTCTCATTTGGACAGCGCCCCTAGCATTCGCCTATACTGCCTAGCTTGGTTTTGGTTGACAACTGTCAAGCTTTGCGATATGCCGCACTGAACTGTTAGGGGTAGTGTGCTGAATTAAGGGCAGTCAAAAAAATCTTCAAGGCCACCTTTGAAATTGTGCTGATGGCATGAAAACCTTAACTGTTAAAAAAATGTCGTTTAGGACTTATTGTTTGTAGGGACGAAGAGAGAAGGACAACTGAGAGAGAGGAGAGATGAGAGAATGGGAACACAGACAGGGGAGGGAGAGTAGGGCTGGGGAGGACAAGTTCCTTGATGTCCTGAAAGTTTTACTTGAAAACAACAAATTAAAAAAAAACAATGAAAAAGCATTTCATTTCTGCTCATTCATATAATTTAAAAAATAACATTAATAACAAATCAAAGGGCATTTTTACAAGTTGTGAATATAATAGGATTATTATAGTGAGAGATTGTATACATCTATTTAAGATGCATTAGTGCAATACTTTGCTTTTAGTACTTCCAGATGGACAAATTGAAATCTCTTGTAGATTGATCTTGTAGATCAAATGTATACTTTGTAAACTTTTTTGTTACAACTGAAAACAACATACATAACAATTAGACTTGACTACATATCAATTAGGAAGACATATGGAATGTAGTTGTATGTCTGTTGTAACATGTCTATATCACATTATGTCCACCATATTAAAAAAAGCAAAAACATTGTTGAGTAAATGTGTACCATAGTTACATCAGAGACAAAAAAGATTTGTTGAGAAAGCAAGGCCTGTTTAGTTGAAAGCCCACTCACCATGTCATGGCACAGGCCATGAGTGGGGTGTTAATAAGACAGGACAAGGTTAGTAAAACATAACAGACAAATGACACTAACTTCAGAAGACCATACGCAGACAAAAGGTAAGGCTAGGAAAATACACTGGAACTATATACACACACACACACACACACATATATATATATATATATATATATATATATATATATATATATATATATATATATATATATATGCCAACTATAAACACAGAAGAGGGGCAATTGTCCACGCCTCTCCAGGATACAGGCCATATTCAGTCAGTAATCATGGTCTCTTAATCCCTCAATGTCAGAACTGGGTGCAGACACAGCAGCAGCCAGTCTGTTTCTTAGGTTTGGCAACAGGCTGATGCACCTCCCCATCATTTCCCTTTCGGGTGATTCTCTGGAAGGTCTGCTGGCTCTACAAAATCTCCATTTAAATAGCACAGGTTGAGCAGGAAGCTGCAACAGGACACAATCACTGGGGTGAAGGTTGAGATTACCTATGTGTACAGACACAATCATGCTTGACTGTATTTACTATTCAGCATACCTACTCAGAAAGCACCACAGGTCTCATGGGTAGTACACTGTCATTTTATGCATATTAAATTTTCATAAGCATATAGACCTTGTCACACATACACATGCTATATTTTCTTTACCTCAAGGGTCTTCAAGAAGATCAATCTCCAGTCTTCATCATCCCAAAGGGCCTTTCTACTATAAACCTTGCTTTTGATAGGGGCCTGTTGTACCTGGCTTGCATGGCGTCCTCAGCTGGTTTACAGTGAGGGGTCATCAAACAGATGGGGGTAGCAAGGCAAGGATAGCCTCCATCACCAATGATGTATCAGCCAGGTGGCGGATACAGCTGCTGCACATACACTGAGCTCCACCTGAGGACCCAGGCATCATGGACAGAGCCAGGCAGGCCAGTAAAGACATTCAAGAAGTGGTCATTGTGGTCACAGACGGCAGGTAGCTGGATGGAGTGGAGCAGTTTCCTGTTGAAATAGTCCTCTTTGTATGTTGCAGGAACTTTGATCCTTATGTGGCTGCAATTAATACTCCCAGCCACACGGTTCAAGGCAGGAATACCTGCCAGGTGGGCAAACCCTGCTCCGATGGCCTCCAGCTCAGCATCAGATGGACAATGTGATGCTGTCTTGTAAATACGGAGAATTTCCTCTGCAATGTCACGAACAATTCTGTGGACTATTGATTATGGGATATCAAATGCCTTGGAAACCACCCAGTAGGAGGTGGCACTAGCCAGCCAGTAAAGAAAAATGCCCACATCCAGGAGTATTGCCATTCAGCTGACAGTATGGCCCCCTGGTTTCAGCCTGAATAAAGAGGAAAATATTTAAAATCTATTTTCAGAAATATGTTAATATCTACAAATATTTTAATACATTTGATTAAAATGTTCTTGTTGGTGTTTTGGTCATTACATTTTATTTATGTCTTACTGCTTTTCTGTCAATAAGTTCTTACTGTTTGTTCACAATGGAAGCAGCGAGAGTGTTAAAGCGGCCAGAAGTCATTCATTTTCTATGTGAGCCAGTGGTGAGGAGTGGCACGGTGAGGCGCAGCATGTCTTGGGTGGTGTGGGCATCAGGATAAAGTTTGGTTAACTTTATGGTTATAAGCTATGACACGGTTCAGTGGCAACCAGAATTTAGAAGTGCTCTGCTCTTGAGAATTCTAGAGGACACAACCATGTAAACTTCTTTTCCCACTAAACATTAGTTCCCAAGCACAACGGAGGAGGGGTTGATCATTGCTGTGGCGTGTTTTCTGTCAATTTGATAAGAGGCACAACACAATTTATAGGCAACATTTTTGCTGCAGAATGCTTGTGGGAATACATTTCATTGGTTCAAGACAATACTGACTTGACCAGTTACACTAATTAGTCACTAAACTTCAATAGAGTTGCCACATGTTCCGCTTTTCCTGGGATTGTCCTTCTTTTTAATAGTCAGTCCCAGAAAATGTATTCTCTCTTCTGGGATACTTAATGTCCCAGTTTTCAATAGGCTAGATTTTACCGTTTCTGTGTACTTTACTATTTAGATTTTGTCTGTATGTCCATCCAATATGCATTGTTTTCCCTCTGGTGTGCACTATCATTGGCTCTGGTGGGACCAGCCCAGCAGCCTTGGTGGCTTTCTACTGCTATTCTTTTTTCTTCCTAGTTATGTTTAGATATCCATTCCGGTGTCTGTAAACGGGTAAAAACAGGTAAAACAGCAACACATTCACGACCCCACCATGAGTTCAGTTGCTATCTAGAGGTAGCATTAGCTTAAAAAAACAAAGCAAAAAATCGGTCGAGCCACCAGTGCCAAAGAACAAACGATTTACGATGTACAACTCAGACTTGGTGAAAAGAGAAAACTTTTCTGAATGGGTAAGGCCCACCCAAGGAGACCCTTTCTCTGCCACCTGCATTTTGTGTGGACAAATATAGGTAAGAGAGGCAACAGGGAGTCCTACAACTGGTACCATAATGTATTTGCAAATATGGTGTTAACACCCCCCCCCCCCATTTTGTGTGGACAAATATAGGTAAGAGAGGCAACAGGGAGTCCTACAACTGGTACCATAATGTATTTGCAAATATGGTGTTAACACCCCCCCCCCCCCCCCCCCCCCGCCAGTGAAATCTTGATTCTTCACAAATCAAAGGTGGCATCCCTAAATTCCAACCAGGAACAGGACCACAGTTAGGCAACTTTAATGTAGCCTACACACAAATTAATGTTAATGTTAACTAAAGACCAAGGCTAGTAAATGTGTCCTATAAACTGCTGTTGAAATTTGACTCAGCACTTAGCATCAACACAAAAGTCACACTACACAAATGGCTTTTGTGTGCTTTATTTTGTTACTAAAGGTAATTATAATTGTTTAGTTCTTTCCTTCATCGACTGATACTGGTACTGACATGTTTGTTTGCTTTGCTGCCCATTTAAAAAAAAGTCTGCAAGATCAAGCATTCCGAACGAACTTGTATCCGCCTACTTCATCTACATCAGAACATTCACGGCGTTCGACAGCATTGTCTGCAGGGCGGCCAGAGCGGATTTTGACACTCTCGCTGCTCCCAACGTGAACGTAGGGTTATAGCAGCATAATGTTTGCTCCTAAGGACAAAAGCTAAGAAGCAAAAGCTACTGCTAATTTATCTGCTAATTTATGTACAGTATTGTACTGACACTGAGCTCCTGCTGTACAATTAAAGTAATTGCTGTTTTTACCGCAGCGCAGTCTTCCTCCACCTCCTTGCCTCATTGTTATCTTTCACACCTGAAAGGTAAGACGTGTTTCATACAATGATGAAAATTGCTCTTTTCTGTAAATATGAAGAAGACTCTCCCCCTGACAACAACTCTGAAGTAAAAGCTTGTAGAATGTTTTGGTCATGTGACTGTGTAGTAGACTACATGAAAGTTCTCATACTTATACTGTATACTAGGGTGGGGAGTAGTGTGCAGTACACAGTGTATACTGGGCCAGTATGCAGTATGTAGTATACCAGCCATAATGTCATTAGCTCATCTATCACTTTTAAGAGTAAAGTTTACCTACACATATCAATATAAACAGAAAGCAATAACCTGGATGGCAGTCGGTACTGCCATCGAGGGATCTGTGGTGTTCCCCACCACAGCAGCCAAAAACCTTGGCGTAACCCTCGACAACCTGCTGACCTACTCTGGTCACATCGCGGCAGTCACTCGATCCTGCAGATTCTCCCTATACAACATCAGGAGAATCCGCCCATTCCTCACACAACAGGCGACCCAGCTCCTGGTCCAAGTGCTTGTCATCTCCCGCCTGGACTACTGCAACGTTCTACTGGCTGGCTTGCCGGCCTGCACTCGTGTAGAACGCCGCTGCACGCCTCCCGAAGCACTCTCATGTCACTCCACTGCTTACTGCACTCCACTGGCTTCTGGTAGCTGCCCACATCCAGTTCAAGACACTGGTACTGGCCTACCAGGCCACAAGAGGCTCTGCCCCATCATACCCTCAGTCCCTTATAACTCCGTATACCCCTACTAGGACCCTCTGCTCTACGACCTCTGGACAACTGACGGTCCCCTCACTTCAGGAACCTGGCAGCCGCTCCTCCTGACCACGCCTCTTGTCCGCCATTGCCCAGAGGTGGTGGAACGACCTCCCTCATGCAGTTAGGACTGTGGAATCTCTTACCATTTTCTGCAGGAGACTGAAAACCCACCTCTTTAGAACCCACCTGTCCCCCACTGCCTAACCTCCCTTTCCTTAAAAACAAACAAACAAACAAACAAACAAAAAAAACTTTGTCTTGTATCTGTGTTTGTCAAAGTATTCTAGGGGTGCAATACGAAGGGGCAAATTGACGCTCAGCCTAATTATGATCTCTGCTCTTGAGGTATTAGAAATCTGACTGATGCAAGTCGCTTTGGCTAAAAGTGTCTGCCAAATAACAAAATTGCAAAATTGCGAATTGGATATTATTACTGTAAATTCAACATTGATGATACACACAGGGTACATTTCACATCAACAAAAAAGTACAAAAGCAATGTTCTTTCTCAATAGAACAATTAGTGGTGTTCTCAATAGAACACTTAGTTGTTCAAGTTAGTATATTCCTTCAGTGTAACATATCCGCTAGTTGCAAAGCTTAACCATTAACATTTTCTTTTACTTTTTAGGGAGAGGATGTTTTTACCACTCAGTTTGTCAACTGTATTACGGACAAACTGGATGTCATTACAGTCATTTAATTAAATCCTGCAATTCAAGTAAAATACTATTTTAAGGGTGCTGGAGCCTATTCTGCCATGTATACAGTGATGTTTTTAAAATAATATTAAGAATTAATTTTTTTTGAGATATACATGTGATATGTTCAGCACTGTCAGTAAGAACAGGAATATCTTTTTTATTATAAAACTACCATACAGGTCATTTTGATAGATGTCATGCAAAACTCCAACCTGTGTAGATGCACAGTATACTTATATCAGAAGTACCATTTTAGTTATTTTAAATTTGAAAAAATAAGGTGTAACATAGTTGACAATGAAAGTCACACAGTTGACGCAAGTAACATAGTTGACTGGACACATTATTAACCATCAGCTCTGTGTTTATTTCAAGGCAGATTTGCAAAATTCAATTGAAACTTTCAATTCATGCATACAGAATTCAATGATGAAACACTAAATTTACACAAAACACTCTATACATCTTAAATTTACTAACAAGCAAAACAAAAAAAAAACACATATTAGCGGAACAAGTTTTCAAACAGTGCGAATTAAACATTCCCATTGACCAGTAGCTGGTGAAGGGTTGGAGCAAGTGCTTTTAATTAAAACATTCAGAATTCATTTAGAACAATTCAGTTCATACAGAACAGTCTAAATGGTGTAAATTTGCATTGAGAAATTTGATGATTTTATCGAAAGTTACAAAGAACAAACCCATAGTAGAGGAACAAGTAAAGAACAGTTTTTAAAGTAGTGTTTTTGTAATGGGTTAAAACCAGCACAGGGGTCCAAATGAAGCCTACCCTAAACACTAAATATTAAGAAATAGTACAGTAACATCAATATTCAACAGGACAATACTACTCAACTGCAACATTCAGTTTGACCTTCTAGACCAGATATCTTCATCATCTCGACGTGGAGTGACGTTACTGGCTTCCTGAATGATTCTTGGGTAAATTTCTCCATCTTATTTCAGAGCACACAGCTGGCCAGTCAAATCAGGACCCCACAGCATTTCATTCTCCTTGCTTTTGTGTACTTGAAGCAGAGAAGAGGTTGTTTTCTGAACCACAGAACTAAAGGTATGAGTATCATCACACTGACGCTCATAACTTTGTCTGGCGGTGCAAGGGCAACTTACATCTCAATATGAGATCTCTCCTGGTGCCCCTGTGACCACCTGGTGGATCCACATAGTTGAGGGCACTGCTGGTAGATGACTTGGCATCTTTTTAGTAGCTTCATCCACCACATTCTCTGTGATGTAGAACACCCTAACAGTTCCGCTGTTGGACAAAGCACTGTAGAGGTGTTCTGCTGAAGAGATATCATGACCTTGGCTATAAAGCCTGTCAGCCATTCGTTTCAGGAGACCTCCCACTCCATCAGGAGCACCCTTCCCATGGCTTGCTTCAAAAAAGTTCTGCGTTCAATGAGCCCTGTTTCTCCTCTGTTTCTCAGCTGCTGACATCTGTTTAAAACAATTAGATTTTTAAAAAATGTGTTGAAGAGGGAGAAAGGGGAAGTGTGCCCATATGAATAATGTGTCTTGTCACACATGTAGACTGATAATGATAATGATGTGATAATGATGGCTGATGATGTAGAGTACTAAGTAACTGCTGAGATGACAGGTAGCACAGTTGACAATTTCCCTATTTTGGCCCATAATTTCAATGGGAGGCCTTGCCTGGCTGAGCACATGTCATTTTCCTGAACAGGTTAATGTCAAATTTGAAGATATGATTAAATTAAAATCATTAAAAAATTGTAAACCATAACAATGTATGTAACATAGTTGATGGTCAATTAATATACTCATTGACCATGTGATATTATAGATAAGATACCGAAAGAAATTAGAGGACACTCACCATAGTGTGTTTAACATGACCGCCACAGAGGAAAATGACATCATGTGATGCTGGTCACATGGTATTGGGACAATAGCATTTTTGAGTTGTGGGGGGAGTTCTGTTACTAACAAGGTTGACAGAACTTTTGCAGACATTCATAAATTAAGATATTTAAATTATTTAAATGAGAATTTTTCTAGCATTTTATAGTATTAATATAGTATTTTTCTTTAGTGCCTAGAATTCTGAAATAAATAAAAATTTAGGAACATCATGACATATTTCAAGCTTAATGAGGCATAGAATGCACAAATTGTTTGTGTGATATTATTCTTTGCATAAACAGGTAAAATGTGGTATTTTTGAAGAAAATAATAAATATGATTATCATCAACGGACATGGATTGTACCCCAAATTATAGAATGACTCATAAATGCCTAAATGAAGTGGCCTAATAAACGCTAATTAACATGACTGACATTACTGTTATGATTACTATGGCCATGTACATTCCACCACAAGCGAACACCACACTTGCACCGGATGAACTGCTTACACAGCAACAGAACAAATATCCAGACAGGGTTTTTATCATCACTGGAGACTTTAATCATGTTAACCTCAGGACTTTCCTTCCAAAATATCATCAGTATGTTAATTTTCCCACTAGAGGTGAAAGTATTCTGGATCATCTCTATTCAAATATCGCAAACGCATACAAATCCTCCCCCTCCCTCCATTTGGGTCACTCAGACCTTATCTCCCTGATCCTCACTCCAGTTTATAGACCACTTATAAACAGAGTCAGACCATCCATCAGGATGGTGCAGACCTGGCTTGAGGATGCACTCTCCCAGCTCCAGGACTGTTTTGCGCAAACAGAGTGGAGTTTTTTTTGCCGCCTAGTGACATTGCCCGCCTAGTGACCAATTGTATGCCTGCCAAAACTGATCTCAACGCACTCTACGTGCAATGCATCCATGGTTATCATTTTCATTTTGGCCACAGACACAATGTTGGCAAGCTCAAGCATTATAAAATTTCGTTTTAGGAAACACAAACAATTTCTCAACAGTGCGCTGAAGAGGAAACACAAGGGACCTGCAAATTGTGCAACACAACAATGTCAGTTACATTGGACTTGCTTTTTGATCATCACAAATACAGTCCAATGCCCTTCTCGGGGTGGGGGTTACATGCTGTTTTGTCTTTGGAGAGTGTTGAGTATGATGTCAAGTGAAATGGCTGTACCTAAAGTAAATAATCAGGCCTAATTTGATCCTACAGTGTTGTTACACTGCACTTGCTTTTTGGTCATTACAAATAATGAAAAATGATCATCTTAAAAGGGAAGGTAGACTACCATCACACAAAAATTATAAACAGGTAAACAAGTGGTCTCGAAGACGAGTCTTTTTTTTTCTCTTTTGGTCTTTACTCTGTCTCTGTCATTTGGAATCAGTCTTGACTTTGACTCAAACCACTTTGAACTTGGCCTTGACTTGGACTCGAATCTTGACTTATTCTTGACTAGTCCTGGTCTTGAAATTGTCTTGGACTCAACAAAGGTAGTCTTGACTACAGCTCAGAGACTGCCTTAAGTGAAATGGCTATTATTCTGTAACACACATGTAAGGCTGGTTTATGCTTTCTTTAGTGAGGACTTATCCGGAGTTACGCTGGTGGAATGATTCACTGCTGCCCACACTCACCACAGTCCACAGGAAATGAGCCTCTGAGAGTGTAAAACAATAGGGAGGCCATAAACATAAGCACTAAGAGGTCCCAGCAGTTGAAAAGTAAATACACACGGGTATTGTTATTACTGATGTTTCTGCAAGGGAACAGAAAAGAGGATTCTTCTCTGTACTAGAGCTGAACAGTTAATCAATTTCAAATTGATATAGTGATTTGAGACAATGCGATTAGCAAATCCAAAAGGTTGCAATTTAGGATATATGTTATACAGCGCATCTGAGTCAGGATTTAAACGGTCGTGTCAATGGTTTTACAAATTGGACAAACACGTGAAACCCAAGGAAAACCTTCTAACAGTTTTTACATTCGTGGTGTGTAAAAATGGCTTCCGCTGAGCCAGAAACAACATTTGACAATTTATTATTATTATTATTAGTAGTAGTAGTAGTAGTAGTAGTATTATTTCACTTTATTTATTTAACTGAACACAATCCCAGCTTTTGTGATAATTGTTCTATGTTTGATTGTTCTATGCCAATTAAAAAAAATGTAATAAATACATGTTGGAAACAGGGTTTCCGCTAGGATTTTTTCTTGCCAATAAAGAATTTATTTCACTGGACAAATTTGAAACTGCCGGTCACTTTTCAAAAAGTCAATGTTACTAACGCAAATATAATGTACACCTAGGTTGACAAAAGAATGCCAAGAACCTCAAATCAGTTTGACTCCTCAATGAACAGTACCGATTGAGCAAAACCTCAACATTAGCCGCTAGAATGTAGACTATTACCAGACTACTACCATCTGTAACTTGTAACATCTGTTTAAAAAAAATCCTATGCCTACATGAGATGTAGCCTATTGTCACAGTCTGCACCTTGTTTTGGACTTTTGTTTTGACATTTCTTGTGCTCCTGTTCCTCGTGTCTCTGTCTCTGTCCCTCACCTGATTGTGTTTATCTTATTTATTAGCCTTGTTTCACCGTGTTGAGTTCACTCAGAACAGTAGAGAGAACAGAGTGGTGACACCACAGATATGGAAACATAGATGCCGCATTGGCCGCTGCGTCCGCCATATTGGAGTGGTCAAGATCCCCTAGTAAACCAATACAATGGCTCTGTTTGAAATGTACACTCACTCACTATGTAGTGCGTATAGTGTGTCAGCCATTTTGTAGTGCTGTTCAAAATCTAAACTGAAATTTTACGACACTATATAGTGCGCTACAAAATCATTGCGAGGAACAGAAAAATGTAGATTACAGAAGCTGTACCCTACATCGATCGTGCTACACCATCATGCTTTGCAGCCCCCTGTCTCGTGAAAATTGTCAGAAATGGTTACAGAAGAAGACGAGCGGTACAATCGCGCAAAATATCCTGTATAAGTCTAAGTAGTGTTTTTGTTGTTGTTGTTGTTTTATACACAGGGTAACAAATTATATCACTTTTTTTGTTATGGAACCAGAGCTGTAGAAACACTTCTGTTAGACCACACGGTTAACTTAAACTAGTCACTAGTTACGAGAGATCGAAATGATATGAGGTTAGGATACTTTACGGTAGTAAGCTAACTTTAACCGTTAGCTGGCCAAGTTACCTAAGATGTGTCAAGTAAATACCCCAAGGGACACAAAACCATAAACATTCAAATAATGCTCCTTAGACCCAGCTGGTAAAGACATTTCTATGAAAAGTAGAGTAACGTCACTAACCTTTACATTTGTAGGAAGGTGAATGATATCCATGACACTGTTGCATTTCTTTTTCACCTCAGTGCATTTTCTTAGTGGCCTACTGTGTCGGGTATCTGATTGGAGAAATGTAAGGTTATATCCATATCCTATGTCTGGACATAGGATTAGGCCCATCTACCCGTTAGGAACACTCCTCCACTTTTTCAAAATTGCATCAAGGTACCATGGTGTGGACAACCTATTAGATTGTAGCATTTGAACGTTATTTATTTGCAACAAGACAATGATGGTGCCACGGCCTGCGGGTTTTCAGGCAATCTAACAGTTAGGCCTATGTATAACAAATCATATAGTGTCCTCTTTTATTTAGAGGAAGCCACCGCAGCCTCCTGTAAGTGGTACCCCCTGATGGATGAAGTGCTGGGGGGGAGGCCATCTATTTGTCCTCCCCTCCTTACTTCGTCTGTAGGGGGTGAGAACTCCAGTGTGGCTGTGGTGACTTCCCAAGAGCCAAGAGGTGAGGAGGAGGAGGAGGAGGAGACCCAACAGCAGTCAGGGGGGAGAGGAAAGTGGAGGAGGGACCCTGTCCCGGAGTTTTTGGAGAGGGAGGCAGAGAGGGCAGAAGAGAGGGCCAGGAGAGATGAGGAGAGGGAGGACAGGCTGCTCAGAATATTAGAAAAAATTGCAGAGAAGATATAATGAGTTTTTAATGTGTTTTTATTCATGTATGTATGTATGTATGTATGTATGTTAGTCTGTATTTATTTATTAAAGAGACAAATAAAATATTTAAAAAAAGTACTCTGATTGTGTATGACCTTGCTTTTAGAATATATCCTGGATAGATTTTTAGAAGAAGAAGTGCTTGATTGATCTCTGTGGGATGTGCCGTGCAGGAGTTTTAACCCTATCTGACATACATATCTTTGATGGTGGGAGGAAACTGGACCACTCGGAGGAAACACATACAAACTACACACAGAAAGGAACAGGATTCAAACCCAGGACCTTCTCTCAGGGCTAACCACTGAGCCATTGTGAAGCCAAAACTACAGTGCCATTTCTTGTATAGGTTTGTAAAAGGAACTATGTAATACAGTGCCATTTCTTGTATAGGTTTGTATATACAGTATATACTATAAACTAGTACAAAATAATGACAAATAATCTAGAAATGCTAGATGGCATATATACAGAGGGTAATGGACGGGGGCAGAGTCTCTGTCTCTGGGGTGTGGGGATAGGGGCACAGTCTGTGTCTCTGGGGATCTGGAATGGGGGCAGAGTGTCTGTCTCTGGGGTGTGGGGGTGGGGGTGTGTCTATCTCCAGTGGCAGGGACTGAGTGTTTCATGTAGTCATGCTCCTCAAGTGCAGCCACCAGCACCTCATGAGCAGACACAGCAGCTGTCAGCTGCTCCCTCACTCGCTCTCCACTGGGATCTGGCTGCTGCTACTAAGAGTGGTCATCGTCATCCTCCACGACTACCTCCTCTGAGGGGTTTAGCAGATCACCGCAAAATTGCACAACATGCCACAACCTCTTGGGCAGAGGTAGGTGTAACCTCTAGAGCTTTCAAAAATATTGCCCTCCACCTTGTCTTCATTATATCAAAGGCCCATTCAATAATTGAATGGGCCTTGGCATGGTGGTGGCTGAATCTTCTCTCCACTACCCTCACCACAGGTTCCCGATATGGTGTAATGATGGCGGCAGTGCAGGGGTACCCACTGTCGCCAAGGACAACATATCCTTGTGGTGGGTAAAGTTGCTCTACGTAGATGGGGTTGTTCCTAAACACCCTGGCATCATGCACAGATCCAGGGTACACAAAAAAGAAGTCAATGAACCGCCCCCTACGGTCGCACACAGCCTGGAGCTGAATTGAGAAAAACATTTTCTTGTTTAAATAACAGGCTGCGTTCTTTGAGAGTGGTTTACTGCAGACTTGGCACCCATCAATACTCCCCACAACATTTGAGAAGGCTGGTGAGCCCGCTAGCCGTCAAAATCTACGGCCTATTGTACCCAACTCTGTGCCTTGAGGGAGTGAAACTACTTTTATCCTCAGCTTCAGGATTCTTTTTGACATTCTGTGAATGATGTCATGCACAGTGGTCCATTGGATGTCAAATGCACGGGAGACAACTCTGTAAGAGGTGGCACTTGCAAGCCAAAAGAGGACCTCTAGCTCAAGTCCCCAGCCAGAGCATGCATGGTTGTCAGCTGTCACCAACCTCATCAGTTTATGCAGGGTTGGCCTGCTGAGTCTAAAATCTCCCCTCAGAAGTGACTTCATCAAAAATCATCCGTAGGAGGTGTATTCCTGTTTAAGGTGCAGTACCTCACTGAAGGCTTTGGCTGTAATGAAGAATACCAAGCATCACTAATACAGTAAACCCACTTATTTATGATTTATATTTTGTGTTTGACCAAAAAGTATGTGGACACGTAATGCAGGGCTCTGTACAAAGAATGTTTTGTCTTTAAAACTATTCTTGCTGAAATTAAAAAGCGTTGTCTCCTAAATTATGGGAAAACACGGTTTAATATTAACATGAACAACAATAAAGGTAAGCATGTTTTGTTTCTGTTTTATTTAACCAACTTAACTCTATAATTGGAGAGGGTGTCGACACACTTTTGAATGTACAGGCTAGTATTCTTAATGTGGGCATATAGCTACTACAATTGAAGTCGTCTTGCTAACACAAAAGGCTGGCCGCTGATGTTAGCTGGTAGCTAATATGACTTTTTACCCGTTGACAGTGGCTGGTGAGCATACTCCTCAAATGTCTCGACCTTGCAGTGGCTCTTCTCCTTCTCTGCCTGAGCAGCAGGATTTCAACAGTTATCAGTGAAACACAGAGCAGATCCATATTTGCAAAACCTTCATTGTTCTTGCTGTTTAGCTGTTTTAGTTACTATCTAAACAGTAGTCTGTTAAATACGTTAGGTTAAGTATCTCGTGCATTAACAATAGCAGGGCTACCGTTACTCTAATGTATTAGATTACTTTGCATGGGTAATGTTAACTCACAATATAAATACATTGACGAATAGTATATATTAGCATAATTACAGCTGCAGTCCCCATCATGCTTGCGTAGCTGGATATAGTACAGCCAAAGTATGTTGTAAATTAAATTACATGTGCACAGATTTGTGTTGTAAAGTTTTATGTCAACGCTGTGAACAGATATGTCAATTACAACGTGTACTTGTCCAAAAAATAGTAATGTTGGTATCCTGGCCTGGGTGGCGCAGAGGGTGGCACTGTCGCCTCACAGCAAGAAGGTCTCAGGTCCTGCGTGGGTTTCCTCCAGGAGCTCCTGTCTCCTCCCACAGTCCAAAGACATGCAGGTTAAAAAATGTGTCCGGCCTGGTTTTCTAAATTGCCAAAAATGTCCGGGATTTGGCTTTTGCTCTCCATAGTTGCCATTCATTGTGTGTGCATTTGCATTGCTTGAACCTTTTTCTTTAGGTCCCGCCATCTCACCACCAATGGACGGTCAGGTACGCTATCATGCTATAAACATTGGTTGAACTGCATTTCATTCATTACTGTTAACACCGCAGCAACAGCCAAGAGACCTTAAGAAAGCCACAATACCGACAAAAGTTGAATGGAAAGAAATAAGGTCATCTTGCCACTGTTATTATGCTAGCAGTTATCTGTCTTATTAAAGACTAGCCAACAATGTATCGGGCAGTTAAGCACAGATGCAGTTTCCTTACATGCGCAATGACAGGAACCAAAAGAGACATACAATTAATTTTTCCCCTTAAGTTAGGAGGGGAATGCATCAAGACCCCCCCCCCCCCCCCCCCCCCCCCCCCCCCCGTCCTCTTTCTTTTGAAAGCCAAAATATGGTCACTCTATTTAAACACATTTCCATTTTATTTTACAATGTCTTGAATAGACAAGGAAAAAACACTTAGCCACCACTGTTACATTCCTACCGTTCTTTTATTTATAGCTCTGTTTTTCAAAGGCTTAAGATTAATTTTGTTAGGCGGCAAACTGAGTTAGTTGAACAACAGTTAGCCCACTCCCATTCATTCATTCATTCATTGTCTACGATGCTTATCCTAATTACCGTTGTGGGTGCTGCTGGAGCCTATCCTAGCCTTCATTGGCCAAAATGCAGGGAAACACCCTGGACAGTTCACCAGGGACAAACACATTCACGCACACATTCACACCTAGGGGCAATTTAGCATCTGCAATTTGCCTGATTTACACTTCTGGGGACTGTCCATTCGATAGTGCGTGCGCATAGAGACGTGAAGTGGGTCATGTGAATGGACACAGGAAATGGAATATCCCACTCGTGTTACCATAGGCATTTACAACCGAACCCAAGGGGTTGGTAACGTGCAGCTATACAGCCTTATCAAGGGAAAAAAAATAAAAAATAGCATGCAGTATACACTGGTGACACTGAACACTGAAATAAAAATGTTTGTTGAAATGTATTAATAAGGTCATTATCAGCCTATAACTGTCATCAGCATGATCATGATAATCATTATTATATTAGCTAGCTATTCATATTAATTCACCTGGTAAATCAACAGAGATTAACTGACTAGTTAGCTAGCTAACTGGTTTGAAGCTGCCTAGATTGCTGCTACGTTTCATTCACGTACAAATGGACAGCACGCACGGTCTACTGGACTACTATGAACAACGATGTGTATTAGTATATGTATTAGTTTACAGTTTACATTTAGCTGGAGTGACTAAAGTAAATTAAAAGTAAATTTGCCACACCAATTTGTTACTTTTCATTTTGTAGTAACTGTACCTCAGAAACAGGGCTGGCGCTGTAGGGGGTGCAAGGGATGCAGATGTACCCAGGCCCAGTTTTAAGTTTGTACATTAGGGGTAGTTTCCTAACACTGATTACAGGTTTTATCTTTTACAGTAACTACTTCTCCATCAGTAGATTCACAGATGTCACTATCAGACTAAATGGACTGTGCATGGCTTTCGTGAGTGTTTGATCACTTCCCAGCAATTCTTTATAACCCTGTAGTTGAGTCTGTTTTTATTGACACAGACTGTGTTTTTCTCCATCACTCCATCCATTCCTCCAACTCAGACTGTCTTGAATAAAACTCAGAACCGAAACCATGTGATGGTGGCAGGGAGAATTCTCTTTACTGACCTGACCATGTTCAATGGAAAGGTAACCCAGTGAATTTCATTGTGCTAACACTTCAATTCAAATCACTCATTATAGAGTACGCTTGATGTATATTCTCTCTCTCTCTCTCTTAGACATGCTTTTGATGTACAGCTTTTTTAAGTATTTCGTGCATCTGAAAAAATACACTGGGAAACTAAATGACATGATTCATTTCCAGCAAAGCACCTCAAACAATACACTGTAAACATTTTTTAAGAACCACAGTATTTTAATGTCATTATTATTATTATTATTATTATTATTATTATTATTATTATTGCTGTTGTTGTTTATTAATTTATTAATTTTTAAATTTATTTTTTAGCATCAACAAGGACATTTAGTTGCCCAAGGTGAAACATTAACACTGATTCTATTCTTTTACATCTTTTTCAAATTATGTTCAGCTAGATTGAGTTAACTCTAAGTCGTCACTGGTATTGATGAACTATCATCATTAAATCTACTCATGTCCAGTTGGTGTGTGTCTCCACAGTTTTGTCACTCTCCCTTTGTTTTGCACAGTAACAGACTGCACACAGATAAAAAAAACAGTCCTCAAATGCAGTCAGTGGTGTATATGTCATCCAAACTTTAGAGGTAGTGAATGTGTGTTTTAAAATTAAATCCTACACATATGCTCTTCTAAACAATTCCAAAGTCACAACACACAGGAAATCACAATGAGCATTTTATTTTCTTAGGAATAATAATGTATGTAGTGTTATAATTCTCTGCTCCAAAAACAACCATGGCGTGTAACATGATAAATCTGGAAATTGTACTGGCTGCTGCATCTTGATTTCACAGTCTTTGCTTTGTGGCATGGGCACCTGGTGTGGCTAGGTGATGATATTGCACATTTTTGTCAGGTGTACTGTGAGATCCTGCCTGATGGCGGCTGGACAGTTTTCCAAAAGTGCACAGGCCCAAGGGTGTTTTTCAAAAGGAACTGGGCAGAGTATAAGCATGGGTTTGGAAACCTTCAAAGTAAGTCGCATCTTATTATTTGAGAATTCGCAAGCAGATATTTATATTGTGAACCTGTTAAAGCTGCAGATTTGGTGGTCTGTAATTGTATAATTGTCACATATGTAAGAATTAGATACAGAGTATTTGGCCCACCAAATCATTGTCAGAACAAATCCCACATTGGTGGGAAACAGGGGCCAGTGTTCCGCAGTAAAGCAGAGGCTGCATTCAGCTGTGTGATAAAGAATGTTTGACCTGATATGGAGGATGACTAATTTCTAATGAATTTTAGTAACTGTTCATAATGCAGTGTTGGTTATGGAAGGGCATGGATGTGGCAGTAACATCTGTTATTGTAATGCTGATCCACACTTTTATAGCACTGAAACTGCTCTTGGGTCACTATAAGAAAATTGACTTTTTTTTGTTACTGAGAACATGAGGTTGTGGGTGGTTGCACACTGCACACGGTAATTAAAACTTGACATAAAGCAAGGCAGCTGGTTGGTAAGGGGATGTGTAGTTGGCATGGAGGCAATAAGATGTGGCTAGTTAATACCGCAGAACAGCACCCTTCCACGATGGATGAATATTCCTGTCTTTAACAGGATATGCCATTTATCAGTGATTATTACATTGTTTTCCCGGCACTGGTCAGATAGACGGTGAATTTTTAACAGTTAGTCCAAAAACAACATAGGAGGCACCCATGAGAGAACACCAATTAGCTAGCTAGCAGGTCCGGATACTGCTATTTTAGTGCTGATGTAAATTTGAGATTGAAAAGTACATTATAGTGCATAAGAAACAGTAAATGTAATTGAAAAAAAAAAAAAACTGGAAGAATCGTGTGTAATCATATGGGAAGTTTTTGATGGCAGAACACTAGGACCAGATAGGGTTTTATATGCATAACTAGCTAGGAAAAAACAAGAGGTACGTCATAATGCGAAGAAGCAATGGAGCTCCTCTGCTGTGTAATTTTGTTTACCCCAGTTTATGCACATAATGTTAATAGAATTAAGTTTTTGCTTTCAGAAGACCACTGGTTGGGCTTTGCTAGTGTGGGCCCTTACCAGAGGCAAAGAGCGAAAGTCAACTCTAACTGTACGTTCACACTGAGAGCGGCGAGAGAGTCAAGAGTCGCCCAAACCTCCCTGCCAACGACGCTGTTGAACACTGTGGACGCTCTGCCGTTGATAAAATAGGCGGGTACAAGTTCCTTCGGAAAGCTTGGTTATGCAAATGTTTTTAAAGGGGCTATAAAGCAAACAAACAGGTCAAGCGGTATCTTTGTGCTGACTGACCACCAGTAGGCTATAAGTCAACCTTATAAATGAGAAGGTGCGAAATCGACCGATGACAGAAATAAATAAACAATGCTAATTACATATTTCTTAACAAAATAAACTAATGAAAAACACTACTTAAAAGCTTTTTGTTGTTGTGTGTCTTTTGTGTTAATGATAGGCTAGGTCAAATTCCAGCATGGAGTTTATAGGACACGTTTACTAGCCTTTGTCTTTAATTAACACTAACGTTTGTGCATAACCTACATTACAGTACAACATGTGGAAACCCACCACCGATATAATCAATTTCTCCTCCATTTTGCTTAGGACCAAAAGTTTTGTGGGAACAATAGTTTATACTGTCGTGTTCTCTACAATTCTCTAGAGCGGAGCACTTCCAAGTTTCTATTGGTTGCCGCCCAACCGCGTCATATCTCATTACCATAAAGTTAACCGAACTTCAACTGTATTTTGACGCCCAAACCACCCTCGCCGCGACGCCCTTTGCCGCGACGCTCTTCGCCGCTGAAAGACGCTGGCTCTCATTGAAAATGAATGACTTCCGGTCACTTTGACGCTCTCGCCGCGCTCAGTGTGAACGTACAGTAAGGATTGACCTTTGGCTCTGTGTTTGCTGAGTGCAGTAATTTTAAGATTGGCAACAAGGAAATAACCTATAAGCTTAGTGTTTGGGCTTACACAGGCACTGCAGGTAATTGTATCTTAGCTTTCATTACATATGATTAGAAAAATATTTATTTTTCTGACCAGGGAATGATTCTGACTAATGTTTTCTAGTTATTGTGAGTCAGGTGTTCCAGCTAATGTTTATGGAGTTGCCATAGTAATATGCCGTTAAGATGGCTGTCGTTCTCTGGGCTCTTCCTCAACATTAATTTTTTGTTACAATGCTACATTTTCAGATGCCATAATCAACTATGCCAGACAGACTTTGATTGACATAATTTCTGCAACGGATGTGGATTTTATAGCCAAGGATAATTCAACTGACTCAGCAAGCATCTGACTACTGTTTGTTTAGATTTAAATTGTTCAGCCTACCTGCTACTATTTGTACAGGTGGTCCCCGACTTACGATGGTTCGACTAACAATGTTTCGGCTTTACGATGGTGCAAAAGTGATAAGCATTCAGTAGAAACCGTACTTCCAATTTCAAATTTTGAACTTTTCCTGGGCTAGATATGCGGACCGATACTCTCTCGTGATGCTGGGCAGGGGCAGCGAGCTGCAGCTACCAGTTGAAATGTGAGTGTACGGTCCAGGGACTATTTTATATGTTCGTCTACATGCACAATGATTAGGAGTATCATATGGCGTTACGCAGAATATGGGCAGTTGGTTCTGATCTGTCAAGCTGTTCAGCTAGTTGATGAGTTGCACTCATAAAAACGTCTCGAGTTGCCTACTGAGTAATACTGAAGCCCTAAGATGCCATCAGTTTATATTCTAATTTTGATTCTGTTTTCTTGTGATAACCTGTTATTTTTCTTTATTTTCTCGAGATCTGGAGTTATTTATGTCATTATCATGAAGTAATGAAACTTGTAATCACAGGAAAACAGTTGTTTTCTCAATAGTAATATTGATCTCTAAATATACTTGAACTTTGAATGTTTCCTGTCTGATATTAGGTAGCTAATGAATGATGCTTCGACAGTGCGAGACTCAGCTTAAACCACTTGACGCTGAGCAGATAAACTGAAGATAGGACATTTCAGAAGATTCTGTGCCTTTAAAACAATGGTACTGCCAAGGTGTTTTCCTTTTCCTCTTGTTGTCAAGGTGATGCAATTTGTGGGGCCTACCGTGGCATCGATCAAAATGGTTTTGGCCTCAGCAAATTTGACCAGGACAAAGACAGCTGTTCCCCATGCATTTTTGATGACACTGGGGTGAGCTCCTGCAGCCAGGAACAGGGTGGAGGCTGGTGGTTCAGTCGCTGTGGTTCAGCAAACCCTCATGGAGACTGGCATCCAGCTAATGATAACCGTGGTTGGATGTCTGGTCTCCACTGGCTAACCTGGAGAGCCCCTGAGCCATACTCCGCCCGTGCCACACGCATGATGATTAAATCAGTGGGATAGATCCTCCCATTGCTCCACTTGTTTTGGCCTAAACAAAGTTGATCATTATCACAGCATTTCACTACATTAGGAAGGGTGAAAATGTCACTGTTGATTGAGATCAGCCGTCATCAAAGCAATATGTAAAGAACTACGTCCATTTAATTTCCAAATAGAAACCATTCTTCATATTATCTCTTGATGTGCTTTCTCATTTGATATCACACAGGTAGACCAAGTCTTTGGATATGATTATTTGGGTCATAGGTAATTCCACTGTAAACTATCTTTATTCTATGACTATATATTTGGTGTGTTCTAAAGTATTGAAGTGCTGTGAATGTTTTTTTCAGTTTGACGTGTGTTTCACGGCTATATGTTCAAATATGTACATATGTACAAAGATATTTTAAAGTCTTCTGCATATTCAGAATTTATAGCATATAAGACAGATTTTTCCATTCATTCAAACAAAAGGGGGCAAGTTTCATTTGAAAACGTCAAGCTTTTTTTTTTAGTTTTGTTTTTATTTCAGCATCTTTAAGCAAAATAAAGCTGTAAGATGACTACATAAGTTAAGAATATTTTTTTCTATCTACTTTACAGCTATCACCAGCCTTTACAGGGCTGAAAACTCCAAGCTTGACCTTTCTCAGGTTTGTGCTGTTATGAAGTCAGGGGCTTGGATTTTGCTAGACACTGGTAAAACAACATCACTCACAGGAGCTGGGGGTTGAAGGATGCAGAAGTGCTACTTTAATATCAGCAATCGTTTCATGAGTTGAAGGAAATTATGGATGCATGTGCAGATTAGTCCAGAATTTATTAGAATGAAACAGGATGAACAAAAGAGTCCTTCAAACTTACAAACTTGGCAATAACCACAGACTTTCCGGTAAAGAAAACACAGACATTGACAACACATTGACAATGCACGTCTGGGGTCTATTTATACAAAACAGACCAGGAATAGATTAACAAAAAATGGGTGTAACTAATGTTTTAATTTCCAAGGTTAACTAAGGGAAACCAGGACTTGCAAAAAACCCCTAACATAGAATGACCGGCAGAGGGGGAGAGAGAGAAGCAGGGCATGACAGATCACTAAAAAGTCTTACAGTGACAGGTACAGTTTAGGTAAACCACATACCTGAAAGTTTGGGTTACTCACACAAAAAAAAAAAAAAATCTCAGATGTTTTGAATAAGAACCTTTTGAGTAATCCTTAGTGTTCTGTCCTTTTTGAGGTAACTAGTAAGCTCAGTTTTTTTCTTTTACATATCCTTATCTTTTTAAGCAATATGAAAAACAGTACTAAACTATTATAACATGGTTAGCAGGGTAACTACCTTCTAAAGTCCCACCAGTATGTTTTTGTTTGGGTTGGTAATACAATATGTGGATCAGTAACTGCCTATTTACCCACATCTCATCTCAGCCATTTGTCCAGTTGCTGACTACCTCGCAATTAATGACTTAAAAGGAAACATGCAAGAGTTCATTCCTAGATATGTGAAAAACAAAGAAAAACTCTATAGTTTAGTGTCTAAACTAAAGAAGATTGGGTCCATATTTAGATAACTGCATTGCATTCATAGGACTTTCATGAGCTCAGACATTAACTCTCCTGAGATTTGATTGGCTAACTTTCTTATGTGTTGTCCATCTTCCAGTATTAGTATGGACAGGCATGGAAGCGGGTGAAACAGCTCATCATCATTGCACTACCACACAGTACACCAGTGATTTGCCTTTTATTTGCTTCTCCAGTCTTTTACAGTTATCTAATTGAAAGGAAAATTTTTATCTATCTTTGCTGTTCTTTGATATTCTTCTTTCTTTTTCTTCTCCCCTTCTTGTAAAAGAGCTTTTGGAGAGAGAGCTGTTAAATGATAAAAACATAAAATATAAATATAAAATAATATAATGAAACTGTGTGATTATTTTAAGCCAATGTCACTGCCACGTGACTTGATAAAGTTCACCGCAAAGAACTTCTTTCATAATGTGCAAGATAGTGGAGCAATACTGCAAATGATAGCAATCACGCCACACCCAGAAATGATGGGTTTCACAATGATGGGCTGGATCATGGTCCCAAGAGGCCCATGGGCAGATGCCCTATGTTTTCCTACACACTGGCATCTTTCTTGCCTTCCTCCTCGTCAAAATAGCACTGAGGGGTCTGGGGGCCCTAGTGGCTAGCTCACACTGTAAGCACCCAGGGGCCAAGTGGGTGCTTGTAGTGTGAGCTAACGCTGTCTTGCACTGTATGTACTGAGGGCCCTAGCATTCAGATTCCTTCAGAAGTCTTGAGCCATGCACTGCTGGCGGCCTGAGGCTTGGAGGCCCCCTGTCAGATCGAGGCCCCGGGGTACTGGCCCCACTGGCCCGGTCTAGAATCCAGCTTTGGTATCACTGTCACTTCCCTTTTCATTCAAGTGAATTGATTTTTATCGCTAAGCAAGAGTACGGCTGGGTATCTAGGCTTGGTACTTCTAAAGCACCAACTAAATAACGTCAGTACTACTGAGTATTGAAATCTGTTTACACATTCAGTGCTACATTTCGGTACTTTGTGATAAGCTTTCTCATTTAAGGCTTTGCTCTCAAAGAAATTCTCGTTTGATCGTTCAACAAATATCAGACGTTTTGTAAAATGCACCAAAGGTTCTGATTGGCTGAGAGCATGCAGCAATGCATAAGCTGCCTTCAAGTGCTTCTCGTAAGATCCTACTTTCGAGTTTGGAAATCATAATTACAATTCCTCACGCATTCAAGTCCGTGGCTGGAAATCTAGCACAAATAAGGAAGCAGCTTTAAAAAAATGGACGATCTGTCAAAAACATTGTGTTTACGGTTAATATTTTCTCAAAAAAAAAAAAAAAAATAGAGCAGAGCCGTCTTTTGGGTGACAGAGACAGATTGAAGATGTTAGGACGTGCATCAGGTGTAGCATATAGGATAAAATTAGCACTGTTAATTTAGCTCAAATTTTAATTCAACAAAGTAACTTCAAATGAGGTTCAGAAATCATGTTCACCTCAGTCTAATGTTGGAGATATAATATGTTCCCTTAAGATAATCATTGTAACAATCACGATAAACACTGTAACAATTATGTAACCATTGTTGTAGGGGTGAATCAATGTAATTATTTGTATTAAAAGTTGTAACTATACAATCTTTTGTATTATGAGAAATATCAGGCTCTTTGTGTTCAAAAAGAAGGGGCCTGTGCGGCCCTTTAGGGGCTGCATGTGAGATAAGGGAGGGGCCTCTGCTGGTGAGTTGTGGTCATCAACAAAGCATGCAGACGGTGAAATGTTCAAGGTTTCATGGTACGTCTTTTTCCACTAATGAGAGAGGCAGTAAATACTGGCGACAACCTATGCTTGTTGTAAAGGGAGAATATGAAATAATGACGTATTGCAAAGTGGGTGGGGAATCTGCAAGGTTGGGCCAGCAGGGGCACCCAAACAAAAAGAGATGAGGCAATGCATATCCTTTTTTGGGCAATTGATTAGAATATGTATAAAAACTGGTGCTTTGTGAAGGTTGCTTTAGCCACTCCCGGGACCAGCTCCGTTTGTTGTATGCTGCATTGAGTTCATGCAATAAATGTACACTGCATCAGACTCTGAAGATTTGATTATTTATTTTGAAAGCAAGTGAACAGTGTAGTTATAATCTTAGCCCTATCTGGGCCAGGCTGAGAATTCTCTCCCACACTAACTTTCTGTTTATGAAACAAACTTTGTTGAAGCATTATCAGAAACACGCATTTAACGTACAACACGATAGTATTAAATAAATTATTTCGTACCATTTGTTGATGCCCTGCCTTGTGCGGGACAGTCCAGAACGCTTCACATAAAAAAGGCTTGGGACCATGGGAAGAAGAAAGATGAGCCAATCCACAGAGAAGGGTGGGGAAGACGATCCAAAATTTGGCTGCACTTCAGCAGAATTGATTCAGACTTCACACACTTTAATATGTGCGCCAAAAAAGTTACAGCCAAAACAAGTAATATCTCAATAAATACTACGATAAATACTCAGTAAATACTACAACACAATAAATACAATACACACTAAACCAACACTTCTCAGTTTGCACTGTGGAAATGACGCCTATGATTGAAGGTCACCATTTCTTTATTCTTGGTCCTCATTTTTATTTTCAATGCAATTTCATTCAAACATACTTGAACACAAAAAAGTTATTAAGCATCAATGTACGAGTTTGAATGAGGGTCAGAAACACGGACTTTGTAATGCATCCCTTTGAATGAATTCAAATGTAATACATCCCTTTGAATGAATTTTTTATGATTGTGAAAGAAAAACACCATGATGGTGAATACTTATGCATTTCCTAATGTCAGTAGTACCTTTTTCATGAGATGAGGTTGGAACTATTTATGTGAGCCATCTTGGATTTCCACCAGGGTTATTTATTTATGTATTTTTTTATTGAAAAAGCTTTTAACCATAGAGCTTTAGGTCTTCTCCAGCTGCTGCTTCAAACTAGATTCATTATACTTTTCATAACCTCTCCGTAAATTTTAATTTTTGTGTCTACATTAAAGCAAAATTCCAGCCTCTCAAAACATGATACTTCTCTACCCAGTCCGGCTGGAATTATGGAAAACAGTCCAGTGATAGTAGCTACATCTTTTCCACACACCTCATACACTTCACATTCAGCCATAGTGTTTTAGTTTGTGTGACAATTAAAACATTAGTTTCTGATAGCCTGTGATCACCTCAGCATTCTCAGCTATTTTCAGTGGTGTTGATGTTAAGAACCCTCTGCAGCATAAGACCATTTCAATCAAATATTTACTGCAGCTGCATTTATAACTGTTAGCCCTTTCAGATATTTGTTAATAAGTTACTAGAATTTAACCTACCATTACCGTATCTTAATAGTCAAAAAGTTTCATTTGGCATATCAAATTATTGCATACAAAATGTTCATATCAAATTATGAGATTCATACACTGAGACTGCAATATTGTTTACCGTGACATTTTCAGCATGCTATCAGCAGCTGCCCTCGTTATTATCACGGGTGTTGAAATGACATACGCTATCATATTAAAGTGGTATATTGTGATACATGTTGGGGGGGTGGGGGTGGGTGGAGCTTCCCAGCATGTCTTGGGGTGATGGACTGATGTTTAACCCCAGTTCGCTATTGTTCAGTATATGTTTCCCATTCCGGCTAGTAGAAGTGCACGTGTATTGTTCATCATGTGTCTTTGTGTTGTGTTGTTAATCTTTGTGATAGTTTAATGTTATCTGTGTACTGTAAATGTAATTGTCTGCATGAATAATGTATTTCCCTTCTACTGTGTTAGCAATTTAAGTATGTTACTCCTGGTTTGCACTGTTGCAAAATAAAAGGCAGTGATGTGATATGCAAATGTGTTTTACACTTTACAATAAGGCTCCTTTTCAGCAGTTATAAATGTTAGTAACAAATTAATAAATGGTCATAAAAATGAAATGAAACTGATCTGAAATTTAAGAGAATATATAGATGATAAAGTACAGCAGTAACTTGACCTTGCCAATTAGTGAGCCTGCATCGATGTATGAAACCTGTGTTATAACTTGCTTATAATTGCTTATTAATGATTTATAAAGTGTTTACAACTTAATTAATTGCTTTTTGAGGAAGGCTTTGTCAGCATCCCCTCGCAGCATCCCGGAAACTCCAAATATTGCATTTCCCTTCAGGTATCTTTTGAAGTAATGGAAATTTGACATGTAATTTGTCACACTGGAGAACTGAGATATTGCAAACTGGTGCTACATCTCCAAAAACTGTTGTAAGCCATTTCCCCACCTTCTATCTTTCTCCAACACTCCACTGGCTTTGAAGTCAACAGGAATTATGGCATGGCTGTTATGTTTATCAGTATCAATTACATTAGCTCTTTGGGCAGAAGGTGAAATGTCAATCATGTTTTCTCTACCTTGAATAGCCTTAAGTGCATTCTCAACAAACACTGGTGACTGACTCTCAATTTCTTCAAAAATTAAGGGATGACAATGAATTTTTGAATTTCATCTTTGGAAGGACAGTAATTGGAGTACTTGTGTTTTTTTTCGAGCTCATCAACTGTTGCTTTGATGACTGATTTTCAGACATGATTCCACAAGCTCACCCATTTTCAAGAAGCAACATGGAGATCTTAACGTCACTGCCTTCCTTCTGGGGGACACAGAGGCACTAGGTATGAATGTGTGTGAGTGTGTTTGTCTGTGTGTCAGCCCTGTGATGGACTGGTGACCTGTTCAGGGTGTTTCCCCGCCTTTTGCCCAATGAATGCTGGATAGGCTCCTGCACTCCTGTGACCCTAACTGGAATAAGCGGTTTTGAAAATGAGTGAGAGTAAGTGTCCTCCTTCTGTGTTCTAAACAGTTGGGCCTTGTTGTTCTCAGATGACACCTTGTTCTCCATGTACTACCATCAGAAGTTCGTACTGTTGTGAATAGGATTGGGTACTGAAACCCAGTGCCAATATGGCACCAGTTCCTGTACGATTGGTATCTACTGGACCTAATCCCAACACAGATTTCCGTGCCTCATTTCACTGCCGCTTCAATGCATGAGCTGTCAACTGAAATATTTGCCCTTTGGTGCTCTGAAACAGACGTTACAGGCAACAGAAGCATCACTGCATGTGTCACATTTTACCCACTATGATGGCAGCAGACGGCTACCGTTAGTTAGGAGCTACGTTAAACACAGTTAAAATGCCTGAAGCTAAGCGGACCAAAGTGTCGCTGTATGTCACTCAAAGGGATTCCAACACTGGAATGTGGAACAAATGTTTAAAAACAATTGCTTGTAAGGGGAGGGACAGGTCAAGTGTAATGAAGCATCTGGCGATGCACAGGAAAGCAGAGGGCTAGTCTGTAAAACCGTGTCTTAAAGAATGGCTTCAAATGGCCTCAAATAAGGGTTTCGAATTCTAGCTGGGGTGCCGCCTATTTGGGCAAATATGAAGGCCGATTCCAAATGTAGCCGGGGTAATAAAAACAAACGGGTATTACTAATTGCCACATAATACCACACTGTACCACACTACACCACACTCTACCACATAAACACCTACTACACTACACCACACTGTACCACACTACACCACACTGTACCACACTATACTACACTGTACCACACTTTACCACACTATACCACACTCTACCACACTGTACTACGCAACACCACACTACACCATACTGTACCACACTATACCACACTGTACCACACTACACCATACTGTACCACACTACACCACACTGTGCCACACTATACCACTGTATAAAAGGGCCATCAGTTGGGAACTTCTGCTTCAGAAAGCAGTGCCTAAATGGTTATCTAAGGAAAGCATAACACAGACTCATGTAGCTTCACATACACTTACATCATTTCATAAAGTAATCATCTAACATCACCATCTATATTCAGTTAAATATGTTCACACTACAAATTACAACATGTTAAACTTCTCGTCCAGATCAGGATTAGCCATCTGACCTGTCCATTCAGGCTGCCCTCTGACCTTACAACCAATAGGGTTAAAGACACAGGTCAGCCTAAATAACACTCACATCCCTCCCGATCGTCAGATCAACCCCCACTCCAGAGAGAAGAAGTCAATTCCCGGACAGTTTAAGTTTATGCGGTGTGCGTCAGTGATGATTGTAAGTACTAAACATTGTTGTACTAAGGGTGCATCTTTCATAAATAAGGGGAAGATTTGTAATTAACTGTATATATTTTGTTATATGTATATATGTCTTTACTAACATTGTCATTAGTAACGGTTGCATGTACAATTACTGTAATTTCCCTGCTGTCTGCTGTCACTAAGATACGTATTTGTATATGTATGCTAGTCCCTGCCAATATGTATTAGCTGCATACCCAGATAGCAAGACGACATTGAAAAAATATTGATTTTCCATCTGAATCATCATTATGGTTGAGATTGAAATCTCAATGCTAAATAAATGTCGGATCACCATTACAATACCAATGAAACCCGACAGTATAGTAATGTTGATGACAGTGACGTTGAAATAACATTGATTTATAGTTGTCCTGATTATAAATGATGAGCATTGATTTGTAGTTGACCAGGCAACGACAATGATGTTGAAAAGTCATCGTTTTATAGTTGACCGGGAAATGATGACGTGACATTGAAAAACCATTGATTAATGGTTGACCAGTATGATTGAGAAGTCATCGAATTATATCTGACCATTGTATGGAAGACCAACGGCACTTCACACATCTGATTTGTGAATCCATATCAGGTAAGCACGCTTGTATTTATCTGATGTTTGAATGTTGAATTGTACGAAATTGAATATTTGTAAACGTTTACAGTTTATTTGCACTGTCTAACATTATATGAGGTCGCACATTTGTCCCTGTCACAATGGCCGTTATAATTCAGACACCCTCAGACACCTCATTGAAACGTTAGCATCTGTTGCCAGATTTAGGCATCACAGACCAAGTTCACTCTACAGTTTTACAAATACCTACACTAAGTTAATTTAGTCAGTTAGCTAACCTTGGTTTACTGTAGGTTTTTCGTGGTAGCTATAAATTAAATAAAATATTTGGGATGTTTTACTGTCAAACTGTCAAGACTGAGAGATGCAGATGCATTAAATTAGCTCCCTAACGCAACTGATAACTTAGCATTTCATGTTAGCATTAGATGACAGGATAGCGTTGGCTAGGACAAGTTGAGAGGAAGAGAGAGGCAGGCATATATTTCGGAGACAACTCAAAATCTGATCAAAGATCAAATACACGCTATTTTCATGAATTACAGTCCTCAGTGCAGGATTCTTTCTTCCGACGACAAAGTTAACATTTTGCTTACATGCTAGCGAAATTATCCTACTAAGTTACTGATGGAGCTCAGATATTGTGCTATGAAGTCATTATAAAATGGTATCGATCCCATATTATTGACACTGTTGTATTATTTTAGCAATTGCACACTTTTACAGTCACTGAGATTGCTGACTTTACTTTTTTGCTCCTCTGTTTTCTGTTTTAGATACCCTGACTTCAGACCAGGTGGGTGGGGATGAACAACAGACAGCGCAGAAGTGAAGTCACAAAGAATTAAAATAAACTTGTTTTAATAAACTTGTTTTTTAACTGATGTAAAGTTGTCCATTGTCATTTACATATAGATCAAACCTAATGTTTAATAATATAGGGCTATAAATATATTTAATAACATCCTGGCTGTAGATAAAGCAGGACATATTTTTTCACAGTATTTTAAAGTAGTAATAGTAATTTGCTATGGTTTAAATTCGGTTGAAATACCATTGAAGTCCCGATCATCTTTAGTTATGATTTCAACGTTGTCTCAATATAAACTGAGGGTGCAAAAGTGATGAAGAATGAACATCGGAGTTCGACATTGATTCAATGAATTTAATGTTGACAGCGGAATGTTGATTTAACATCATTTCAATGATTGTTTGCTATCTGGGTAGCCGTATCAAACATAGCATAAATGATACAATTCTTGTACCTGTACAGTGATGTGCGTGATCTTAGTGTAACCCCTCCTCCATTGCTATAGTGCTGGTGCACGATCAGAGTTCCATTAGCACACATGCGTAGTGTGGCGCCCCAGTATGGTGGTGCCCTTTGAATGATTTTCTTAGCATAGCCACTTAGCATGCTAACATTAGCTATGTAGCATGCGGCAGTTAAGATACCAATGTGGTTACCGCACACTAGCGCTATTAGTGGGCTCATGAACGTGGACCAGCAACAAGTTATTACAGTTTATCTAGTCATGCAACCAAATGTTCCCTGTAAATAGTGTTGTTCATGTGTATGCATATGTATGTATGTTTATGTTTACATCCACGACTGACTGTTATTCATTATGGTTTATGTTTATTTCCATTAACCACACACCAGACCGTACCTTACCAAACCTCAGCCTCTTTCTTTGCAAGTTCAAGTGTGCTCATGTTGTGCTATGCGTTTTAGTAAATATTAAAAACCCAAATTGGATGCTTGGACTGTGTTCTGACCGACACCCCACGGTGACAGCAAGGTCCCTGAAACAGTGCAAAGGCATATTGACACAGGGAGCAGCCCAGTGCAGTTACTGCAACCATGTTGTTGGAGAAATATTACTCTCCTTTAAGATAACCATTGTAGCAACCATGATAAACAATGTAACAATAATGTATTCATTATTATAGGGGTGAATCAATGTAATCGTTTATATTAAATCCTTTGTATTGTAGTGTAACCTGCGGATCCCAGGAAGACACAGGACACAAAAATGTTCTTCTGAATTCTTTACTCCGAGTTAGGATTTGATGGAAAAACCTTGGCTTTACAAAGTAAAATAAAAGTTGCAACACCAAAAATACGGCAGTGGCCTTTATTTAAACACCGCATCGAAAGAAAATCTGCATGCTACTTCCCCGCTGATGCAATCCACAAAAATAACTTCTGCTAGGCATGCCCATCTCTAAGCGTGCTACCCTGCCCCCTAGTGACCAAAACACGCAAGAAAAACTTTGCCCTCAGAAACAAAATAAATGAACTCTAGATATTCTGTGGTAATTATTGTTTACAATTACCACTTGGTCACAGTAGGAAATGTCAAGTTCTCTTTGTTCTCTGTGAGGCCCTTTAGGGGGCTGCATGTGAGATAAGGACGGCGCCTCTGCCAGAGTGCTGTGGTCAGTCATAATATATGGAGAAAGGACGGCGCCTCTGCCAGAGTGTTGTGGTCAGTCATAATATATGGAGAGGGTGAAACATTCCAGGTTTCATGATATATCTTACTCCACTACTCAGCAGGACAGTAAATATTGGTGACGACGTATGATAAATGTAACGGTAATAAACAATAATGAAGTAACGTAAACCAGCGACAAGAGAGGTCTGTGAAGATGGGCTGGCAGAGGCGCCCCACATACAAAGAGATGGGATAATGTGTATCTTTTTTTTTTAGAAAACGTGTACAAAAACCAGTGCTTTGTGAGAAGGCGTCAGTCACTCCCCGGGACCTGACTCAGTTTGTTGTATGCCTTTTGAACTATACAATAAACTTACACTGCATCTGACTCAATGTTAGACTCCTATTGTTTTGTCTCAGAACAGGAATCGTGTGGTGTTGGGACTCAGTCTCATTTGGCCCAGGCTGAGAATTTCACCCCACAATGTGCTCCTTAAAATCATCAAAGTCATCTTGTGCCATGGAGAAAGGTCACTGGAAACATACGCAGTGCTGGATGATGGGTCTGAGCGCACAATCCTCCCCCAGTCTGCAGCTCAACAGCTGCAGTTACAAGGTGAAGTGGAGGACTTGGCACTAAGGACTGTCCAACAGGATGTAAAGTTACTGCATGGGTCATCTGTATCCTTCACAGTCTCACTAGTGGCGAACGAAAGAAAGACATACAAGATTCATCACCCTTCACTGCCAATCACCTCGCACTAGCAGAGCACTCACACCGTGCTGCCTCCCTCCAGAAGAGGTACTGTCACCTGTAAGGACTTCCACTAGAGACACTCAATAAAGTGTCACCACTGTTGCTGATAGGAGCCGACAAAACTCACCTCATCACTTCCATCGAGCCAGTTCGACTGGGCTAGGCTGGACACTGCAAAGGCCCGCAAGAGACTTTCATAATCCAGTCCCTGCAACACAGTGTCTGCTGACCTCCACTGTTTCCCCAGCAGCTGAACTTTGTCGCCACATCAAGAAACTATGGCAACTAGACACAGTGCCACACCGAAGTGAGAAATTGGCAACCAGATCCAGGCAAGACCGTAAGGCAGTTGACATTCTGGAGGAAAAAACTGTTAGAATTACAGTTGATGGAGTGGACCGGTATGCAACCCCCTTGCTTTGGGTGGAAAACTTCCCAATCCTGAAGGCTCCCAAGCAGGCAGTAATGACAAGACTCTGAGCTACAGAAGGCTGATTAGCAAAGGACCCAGAGAGGGCAGCGGCATATAACGAGGAGGTAAAAAAATTGGAGCAAGCAGAATATGTCACCAAACTGGGCCCTAGGGAGGTTGAGGCAGCAGAGGAGACCTGGTACATTCCCCACCACATGGTTCATCGCAACGGGAAGAACCGCATCGTGTTCGACTGCTCATTCAGTTATAAAGGTCAGAACTTGAACACCCTCTTACTTCCCGGACCACCGCTCGGGTCATCGCTGTTAGGGGTGCTACTGAGATTCAGGGAACATGCTGTAGCCATTAGTGGGAACATCAAGGGAATGTTTCACCAGGTCTGCCTCCTGCCACAAGACTCTGCTTCGTTTCCTATGGCACGACATGGTCAGAGATGTTCCTCCCAGTGTGTATGAATGGCAAGTTGTACCATTCGGCACAACCTGGAGCCCATGCTGTGCCACCTTCGCATTCCAAAGGCACATTCTGGATCACAGCCAACCAAACGAAGATGTGCGCCACTCAGTAGAACGGTGTTTCTACGTGGACAACTGCCTCCAGAGCCTCACATCTGTCGAAGAAGCAAGGCAGTTAGTAAATAAGCTGAGAGCGCTCCTGGCTACAGGTGGCTTTGACCTCAGGCAAGGGCAAGTAACATCGGAGATGTCATCAGCCATTTGCCAAAGGACTCCAGGTCAGAGAGCAGTGAACTGTGGCTTATGCAGAACCGAGCAGATCCTCAAGAACTAGCACTGAGACTGCACTGGAGTTGCAGAAGTGACACACTTGGGTACAGATGTTGCCCAGTCGACCCTGCTTAACCCACAATGCACCACATTTACCGTGTCCTTGCTAGCCAATATGACCCACTAGGCTACATCATCCCCTTCATCACCCATGCTAAAGTCCTCGTACAACGTCTGTGGAGCAAGGAGCATGATTGGGATGACCCCCTCCTCCCAGAAGACCCACTCCTGTCAGCAGAGAAATCCACATCTTCTTCGATGCCTCAGAGTGTGCTTATGGGTCGGTAGTGTACATGCGCACTGAAGATGAGTGGGGTCAAGTACAAGTGGCTTTCCCGATGGCTAGATCAAGAGTGGCCCCAAAGCGCCAGCAGTCGATTCTGCGTCTAGAACTCTGTGCAGCTTTGACTGGTGCACAGCTCACCAAGGTCTTACAGAATGAGCAGAACCTCCCCATCAAACAGACACTATTGTGGTCTGACTCCACAACAGTGCTCACCTGGTTACAGTCAGACTCCTGCCGATTTAAAGTGTTTGTGGGTAGCAGAGTTGCTGAGATTCAGGACCTCACAGACAAACACATCCGGAGATATGTGGAGTCGGCTAGCAATCTAGCCGACAACATCACCAGAGGGCGAACCTTATTGGAGCTCACTCGGGGCCAGAGAGAACCTTTGTAGAAATCCGATGGAAATATTGGATTCTGCGGGAATATTGGATTCTGCGGGACGAGCGGGAATCTGGCAACACTAGCATGGCTGCCTCGAATGTCAGAATTGGTGGGCAAAACCTGTTTTTCCAAAGATGGCAGACTTACCCCCAGCATGGCTCTGACTATTCAAACCAGCCTTCTATTCCACGGAAATGGACTGCTTCGGACCATTCGCTGTAAAACTAGGCTGGAGGATGGAGAAAAGATGGGGCATAATTTTCAAGTGCCTGACGACTAGAAGTGTGCATCTTGACCTCCTCAACAGTGTATATGCAGACTCCTTCTTAATGGCACTGAGAAGATTCATCGCCCGGAGAGGAACCCCATGGAAGTTGATATCAGATGAACTGGTGTTGGTGTAATGTAAGAATCTAAGGGGGAAAAAAGAAATTAAAATTCCAATTTTTTGGGAGTCATGACCAAAAATGTTATGTGAATTTTGACCTGATTGTTGTACTCAAGGGCTTTATGTTCCAACTCCAAAACTGAGGAGTTGATAGCTGGGTCTATCCTCTGTGAGTACACCAAGTTTGAAAAAACCCTGTGATTGGTTCTCTGTGCTGCCATACACTCTTACTGCAGAAAAATAATACTAATAATGATGAGAATAAAGAAGACAAAACAGAAGAAGAAGAAAACTAACCATTAGCGTTGGGCTCCAGCACTTTGTTGACTGTAGTTAATTTATATTATACCTTAATTTACTGTTCACAGGTAACTTCTGTTCTTTTTATTTAAGGGGAAAACCATATTATAATACATAGTCCATATCCTAAGGCTTATACACTACATCCTGACATGTGCAAAACCCATATTCTGTAGAGAAAAACCATATAGGTTGATACCTATGCCCCTACCAAGTTAGATCATCATTATTTTGAATACACTTCAAATAAAATATCAGAACACCCTTCAGAGAATAGTTGCCCACTGTTATAGCCAACACCTTCCCTAGTGTGGTACAGTATGGTACAGTGTGGTAGAGTGTGGTGTAGTGTGGTAGAGTGTGGTATGGTGTGGTGTAGTGTGGTACAGTGTGGTCCAGCGTGGTATAGTGTGGTACAGTGTGGTGTAGTGTGGTACAGTGTGGTACGGTGTAGTACAGTGTGGTGTAGTGTGGTGTAGTGTGGTACAGTGTGGTACACTGTGGTATAGTGTGGTCCAGTGCGGTGTAGTGTGGTAGAGAGTGGTATAGTGTGGTACAGTGTGATGTAGTGTGGTACAGTGTGGTATAGTGTGGTACAGTGTGGTATAGTGTGGTATAGTGTGGTATAGTGTGATACAGTGTGGTACTGTGTAGTGTAGTGTGGTCCAGTGTGGTACAGTGTGGTGTAGTGTGGTATAGTGTGGTACAGTGTGGTACGGTGTAGTACAGTGTGGTGTAGTGTGGTACAGTGTAGTACAGTGTGGTGTAGTGTGGTGTAGTGTGGTACAGTGTGGTACACTGTGGTGTAGTGTGGTATAGTGTGATAGTGTGGTGTAGTGTGGTAGAGAGTGGTACAGTGTGGTACAGTGTGTTGTAGTGTGGTACAGTGTGGTGTAGTGTGGTAGTGTGGTGTAGTGTGGTAGAGAGCGGTACAGTGTGGTACAGTGTGTTGTAGTGTGGTACAGTGTGGTGTAGTGTGGTATAGTGTGGTACAGTGTGATAGTGTGGTGTAGTGTGGTATAGTGTGGTCCAGTGTGGTGTAGAGTGGTACAGTTTGGTATAGTGTGGTAGAGTGTGGTAGGTGTTTATGTGGTATTGTGTTGTACAGTGTAGTGTAGTGTGGTGTAGTGTGGTACAGTGTGGTATTTTGTGGCAATTAGTAGAACCCCAAACAAACAAAACAAAAAACCCCTCAAAAATTACAGAAAGGCTCAGGTGGTAAATTCATCATATTTCCACAGCAGTATTTATATCATTTCAACAATATACGGTTTCAATTCCACCTTTTAACAGAAATGGGCGACCATACCAATAGTAACTGACATGGATTAAGGTTGCTGTAGGACTTAGTGTGTTAATGGCCCATTATTAGTATTCAGGTACATCACTACCAAAACTCTCTCCTTCCTATTGCCTATGCATTATCTCTATGATTTTATATAACAGGACGTCTTACTGGTACTTGGAAAAAGTCACGGATGGGAAAAATGTCTGATTTTAAATGCCATAGGTACGATAGAGACATGGTGACCTGGGAACAGAGGAACAAATGTTACCTTTAAACTTGTCAGATATAGGCTACCTTTGCCTACAAGTAGCCTGATGGTATATCTGACATGCTCTTTATTTTTCCCAATAATTAAATTGTTTGTTACCTTGATATATGTTATTATTTGAGAATTTGTAGACCAATACATTTCTATATGATATCGAAGCTTGATTGTTTTGTGTGACTTTTTCCATTGGATATCTTGCAGATACTACCATATCTTGTTTTTTTTATTTGCCTGCTGTCATTATCAGCACCATATCATTATAATCTCACACAAACTGCCTGTATAGACCTAATATTTTTATTCTTTAAATACAGTATAAGCTGTATTAGAGTAGTAGGTATACTCCTAAATCCTTATGATAAATTAGAAATTAAACATAACTACAATGTTACAAAATACAGTACTATAAAAGGACAAATCATAAATAATAGCCTGTCATGAAGGCCTGGTTCATTCTTTAGTTGAACTAAAGAAAGACCCCGGCCACTATTTGAGAATTTACAGTATCAAATGATCAAATATGAACATTTTTCTGCAAAAGAATTGCTGAAGTTTGAAGCTGGAGTTTGTAGTATTTATTTTTCTCTTATTATTACTGTAACTGTTATTTATTGTTAGATTGTTGTAGTTGGGTTAAGTTTTATATATTATGAGAAGTTGTTATGTAAATTTGTTACGTGTTTTGTATTTATATTTGTATATTTAAAAGATAAAGTTAATATATTGTTCAATTTGATGGTCAAATTTGCCTTAGAAATAAAAAAGCCATTTTTTAATGTCGTAAACCTTCATTTTGTGTGTGTGTGTGTGTGTGTGTGTGTGTGTGTGTTTTTAAAGTATCGGTTTGTAATGGTTGCCTAAAAGTCTACCTTTGTGTATGGCATGTCGTGATAAGAGAAACATGTATTTTTTTTTTTTTTAATTTTTATCACTTATTTTAAATGCTGTACATGTTTCAGTTTCCTATTTTTAACACGGCTTTTGGGGACGGACTTTTATGTGGGCACCTTTATGTTTAAATGTGGAGGAACTTAGATGACGTGTTACCTGTTGTCTGAGCGAACAGGAGAGCAAGTCGGCGTTTGGAGGTCTCGGAGACGCGGAATTACCAGGAGTTTGACAAACAGTTGATCTACCTTTTTGGTTATGGATTATACTTTTAAGAAAAATCACTGGATTACTGCAAGACGAGGATTTGTTTGTTTATAGTCCACGGCGTCTCATCTCACTCAAGCCCAATATTAGAGGATTCTGTTTTCGTTTGGAACTTTATTCATCTAGGGGAATATGCACTTGTCGTACGAACTGTGGAACTGGTTGGACTTTGGGTGTGGCTATTATTTTGTAACATTGTATTCTGCGCAATTTGTTTGTGTTACGCGTCGGCTTGCCGACGCTGGCTCCCTGTAGTACTCGTCCAAATCGGAGGCAATCTAATTTGATTTATATTAATATATGTAATTTGCACAGCAATCAGAGTCTCCTATGTACAATTTTACCAGAATTACGGTGAACAAAGGGAGAGATTTTCGGTTGCTTCTATATTGCTTTTGTAGCCGGGTAGCGTCACCTCCCCTTTTTGTGTATCCATTGTTCAGTTTGCTGGTAACTAATTAGCCTAATTGACAAGCTCTTGTGCATAAATAGCCCAGGTAGACGCTACCTGAAGGTTTGCTTTCTGGATATCCGCCCCTTCTGCCACCATACCTTCATCATTAGAAAGCTTGGTTTTTGTAGTTACTGCCAGCGTGACTTTCGGTATGTTCCTTTGCAACTGACCCTCAGGTAGGCACACTTCCAGCTCTCGTGGTATATTTTCTTGGTTATGTTTGGCATGGTAGTAGCGCAATTGCTTTTGTTTGTAGTTTCACATGTCTCGCCGTAGCACTGCCTGGGGTTATCTGTCTTTGATGGGCGATTGCCATACTGTGGGTACGTATGCACAGAGTACGGTACTGTTACTTTCAAATATAAGCTTTATTTTCTTTTTTTTGTAATTTCATTTTGTTCTGACAGTAGCATTACACCTGTAAAGGGGAATTGGTATTGGCGTGCCGCATTTTGGTCGAAGATCCTGTTTACTCCTTTTTGTTTTCCTTTTGTCTCTCTGGTCTGTGTTTGGTTTCGGTTTTTGTTTCTAGTATTCCTTCGCTTATGTTTCGTCAGAGTTAGTGGTTTATACCGACTCCGGAAAATTGCTCGCGCTGTTAGACGGTCAGTCTCTCAGTGCAGTGTATTGTTTATTCATTATTGTTAGGTTTGTGCAGGCCGTGTTGTGTTTAATTGTGTCTTCTTTTTTTTTTTTTCTTTATTTTATTGGTTCACTTTTTCTGGTATGACTTGTGGATGTGTGATTTGTATTTTTGTTTTGTTAGTTTGATGCCGACTGCTATGTGATCTTGCGTGTCCACCATTCAATTAACTCCCTTGCATCCAGGCTGCAGCTGAGTGCCCCTTTTGGGGAGGCTAGTCACTGGTGGTGTCCCCTCACAGTGTGAAGTTTCCAGGAGCACCTTGGCTTAGTTCACTTATTGTTTGCAGTGTGCGTGCATGTGGTGTAGGACCTGGGCACCTCTCTCAATTAGTCTGCCTCCCCCAAGGTAAGCCTTAGCTCTGCTGTCAATGCCCTCTCTTACTCTAGTTGCAAGGGTGGGTAACTGCTTGTATGATGCATGTGATAGTGGAAGTCTGACTGTGTGATAGTGCTGTGATGGTGTGTTAGTAGAAGTATTTTTGTACTGCTACAATTTTAAAGACTGCTTTTGTAATAAAGAATTCCTAATTAGGGGCCCACCTTGTAACTTGCAGGGTTGACTGTGTCTGTAATAAATATCATTTGCTATTACACTGAAGCTATCACCAGAATCCTTTTGCAGTGATTTCACTACCTCCTTGGTCAATAAGATTCAGTTTTACATCTGAAACCACGTCTCTGGCTTCCTGGTATTAACGAACCTGTGTTTTATGTGCTAGTACTGGGTTGAAATTCTCTGGGTGAAATTCCCAGGGTGGCGTAGTTGGCTACAATTGAAATATTATTTCTTTTATTTGACTTGGTGTGGTTTAAGCCCTTACCGTCATGCCACGCTTTCAATCATTTTTGTAGGCCCAGCTGGTAGCATCTGTAGGCGGCAGATATTGGATCCGCCAGGCAAATTGTTAAGGGTTCAGGCATCATTTTAAAAGTATTGTTTCAGCACCGGTATCGAAAAAAAAAAAAACAATATCCAATCCTAATAATTGAGGCAGCCCAGGTTCCTCTTATACTGAATTTTTGCTGTAGTAGCAGTTTCATGCCATTTGTCATGACATGTTAACCAAAAAATTAGGGGTCCAGTTTTGCAATCAATCTATTAATCAGTCAATTGATCGATCAGTCAATCAGCCAATCTATCACTCAAGCAATCTCTCTCTCTCTCTCTCTCTCTCTCTCGGTCCCTCTCGGTTTTTCCCATTAATGGATGGTGTAGTGTGTGTGTGTGTGTATATATAGATCAGAATATAGTTGTGCTGTATGTAACTGAAGTATTATAGTCTAATCATGTGTCTGTAGCCCAGATTTAACTTTCAGTTAAAGTTTTGAGACCCAATTTTCAGATGCATGACTCAAAATTGTACCATGACACTAACAACAACGGTCCAATAAACAAACTAACAAAATACAAGATAAAAAAGGCCATTAAACATCTTCCTGAGCACAGTTTGATTTCCATTATTTGGTCCCATTTCTAAGTGCAGGTTTACTTTCAAATAATAGATCAAAAATTCAATCTTGTAAAACGTAGAGTTGTTCTGAGTATTTGTCTTGTAAGATCTTTATTTTTGAAAACAAAACAAGCAAACAAAAAGAAATTAGCTCACTGAAAAAGTATATTAACATGGTGGAAATGGTGGTTTTTTTTTTCTTTAGATATTTCAAATATGACATTTTATATCTGATGGAAAATGAATAAAGACATGCTATTGTGTTTCTTTCTGCCAAAAGTTGCTTAATTTTGTCAGCTCTTATATAAAAAGCTCCCAGGTCACACCTTGGCCTGTTGTTTTTGTGTACTTTTTGTTTTGTTTATAAAGCAAAATCAATAATGTAACATAACCCTCAAGCAGATGTAAGTGTTTAAACTCAATTTTTGAAGGGTACTCTTGGGTGATGTGACCATGCAGATATTTGAAAACATAACTATTCAGTGACTGCCAGTCTGAGGCCTTGGTCATTGAGGTATCAGATACTACTGTTCTTAATATGCTGAACTCAGCAGTGGATTTCCAGAAATGATTTAGGAGTCTAGGAGATGTACTGCAGTGCGGTGCCTGCGAGTGCACACACACACACACACACACACACACACATTCTCATGTGCACACAGCCACACATATGCACGCACACACACACAGAGACATTCAAAATTCAGAAAAATCTTGCCTCATTGCCAATGTGACACACAGAAACATATGTATTGTATATGAAATGTTCTTTCATGTACATATTCAGTGCACAATGGTGGCTCTTGCAAAACCAATTATAAACCACAAGAGACATTATACTGCTTTAAACATGTCTTTATTCATTGATTAATTCATTCATTTTCTAAGCTGCTTATCCTGATTAGGGCCGCGGGGGTGCTGGAGCCTATACCAGCGTACATTGAGCAAAAGGAAGGAAAACACCCTGGACAGTTCGCCAGTCCATCGAAGCATATCTTTATGACATGTTTTTACATGGCAAATAAGCCATGCTCTCAACAGGACTGCCTTGTGCAGTACAGATATCTCCAGCGCCGATCCCTGAGAACACACACACACACAGACTCTTTTAGTATCAATCACTGTTAGTATCAATCACTGTGTTATCAGGAAGAGGGAGGGGACAGTTTGACTGACATGAAGATCTGCTTCTAATACAATTCTAATGTAATTCTGTCTCGTTAGGGGATATAATGATGTCAGAATGCTATAATAATAATAATAATAATAATAATGCAAGTTTATTTAGAGTCCAATATCACTATTTATAGTTTCAAAGGGCTTTACATGTCTATAACAAAGTCAAATCAAAATGATATTATCCATACGTTAAAGAAAACAAAGTCTTTTGTCTGTTTTTAAAGGTATGGAGACAGTTTGCCTCCCTAATTTCTGTAGGTAAACCATTCCAGAGGAGGGGAAAGCGGTAGTAAAAGGCTTGGTTGCCAGCGGACATCTTTTTAACTCATGGAACAACTAATAGTCCAGAATCTTGAGAGTGTAGGGTATTAGGGGGCTTATAGGGTGTGGTTAAGTCAGATAGGTAGGCCAGTGCAAGCCCAAGTGAAATTTTATATGTTAACAAGAGGACCTCAAAATCTGCCCTTGCATGAATTGGGAGCCAATGAAGGGAAGCGAGGACAGGCATAATGTGATCAAACTTCCTTGTTCTGCTCAGAATTCTGGCAGCAACATTCTAGTCCAGCTGAAGACTTTTGGTACTAGAGGCAGGCAGGCCACAGTACAGAACAATGGTTTCGGCATCGGCTATACTAATTTTAGTGATATTACGAAGGTAATAAAAGGCAATTTTGGTTGTGTTTTTGATATGAGTGACCAGCGAGAGACTGGAGTCAAAAATCACACTAAGGCTTTTAGCTGTAGAGTTTTGAGAGATGACGCAGTTGTCAAAATTTAGGATAAGATCACTAAAAAGATGTAGGGGGACCAATGAGCAGCATTTCAGTCTTGCCTGCGTTAAGCATCAGGAAATTTGAAGACATCCACCCCTTATTAGCACAAAGACATGCCTCAAGGTTAGCCAGTTCAGAATGGTCATTGTGCGGGAGAAGTAAGAAAATCTGAGTATTGTCAGCATAACAATGGAAGTTAATGTTGTAACTATGAATAATGCCAAAGGGAGCCTGTAAATAGACAATATAAGAGGGCCAAGGACTGACCCCTGACAGAGAGCGTCTGATTTGATAAATTAATTTGAATATTATGACGAATTAAGTCTCTTTTTTTGTAAGAAAAATTAAACAAAATCGTTTTCAGTAAAAGGGCTAGATTGAGAGGAGTGATTCTAGGTGAGTTTAGATACTGTATCAAAAGGGAACCTGGGTTTATTTTTGTTAGCATTAATTATTTTCAAGTAATACTCGGATTTAGCTGTGTAGGGAGAGCATTTATAATCTATCAGGCTTTCATGCCAGGGGAGGTGGAAAACCTCTAGTTTAGTTGCCTGCCAGTTTTGTTCCAATTTCCTACACACCTGCTTCAGTGTGCGGGTTTCATTATTAAACCAAGGTGTTGAGTGTTTACACCTTTTTTTTAATAGTTAATTGAGCTACAACATCTAGTACATTATGATATAATAATTAAATGAGCCCCCTCAGCGTTTCATTAAATATGATTCACTCCTTCAGTATCTTGCTTGACTGTGAACTATTTGGTTAATGATTGATCAACTAACACTTATGTGGATGGTAATCTAGTGTGGTAAATAAATGTATAAATTAGAGGTGTACAGAGACATCATTATCTGTATCTGTATCTGTTCAACCAACAAAATTATCTGTCTAGGTATCTATATTCGGATAATAGACCAGAAGTGGGCGTGGTTTATACTGAAAGGCACGTTAAATAGGGCAAATGTATTTTCTAACCTAACATTCATTGTCAATGCAATTTTTGTGCCTTCAAAGCATCAAATTGATTTAATATTGGCATATGATTAATTATGAAATATATTTCCACATCCTCATACTGTACTATTCATTTCTCTCCCTCTCTTTTTATTTTTTAACTAAACTAAGTTTATGAACTGTCAGAACTCCCTGCCCACCTACCCTTTAACTGGAGGATATTGAACAATCTGAAACTGAAAAAGATTCTGTTTGGCATTGGAAATAGAAACTAGTTACAGTAAAAACATATGGAACACTATCCCTCAGTTGAAGGGAATGATCTTAAATGCCAATGATGCTGCGTTCACAATTCTTGATGTGTTAAAGTTACTGCAGTTCGTTAGGGAAACATGAATTATTATGATTTTGCAACAGTAATTTGCCCTGACTTGGTGGGGGCGATAGCGATCACTTTTCAATAACGTATAGTAAATGAAACCACTTACGACTGTTTTTTTCTTTCTTTTTGCTTTTTTTTTAAATGGAAGAGATTAATACATAGAGCTAAAAACCACAGGCTCTAAGCTTTATTTTGATGTATAGGTTGCTGGGGTAAACCAACTGCCACACCAGGCTTTTGTCTCAGTAACTCCTGCACCTGACTCGGTGGGGGTGACTACAGAATATAGCAATCACTTTCCCGTAATGTCTTTTAAATGAAACGACCACTTAGTGAAATCAAAGTCCTATGTTAGAAACAGAATCGGCATTTTTATCTTTCATCATTTTTATTCACAGAATCAACTGTCAATCATGTTTTTCCCCCCCAAAGAATAACACGCAACTTCGGGTAGAAAAAATATCTGTTTCCATCACATTATTTGTGCTTTCCCAAATAATGTATTTGGATTCAGATACATCTCTACTACATACTGACTAGCAATATTTTCAGTATTTAATAGCAAGATAGAATAGCATGCTTACTCATGATGGTTTGAATGGTGGCTGCCAAGCCCCACTAAGTAATTCAGTGTTGGCACGTTCCAAGAGAAAGGTTCATCAAAGTAGTTTATGTAGGTGGTCCACTGGCACACCGCATTGCACTGATTGTGGACCTGACAGCAACGGAAACGCCATCTGTGAAGGAATTAATATTGAAACTTATTCTCTAAACTCTGAAACTGGGGAAAGCCACATTGTACATAACTGAGGTTTGAGGCCATAACATGTGCATAACATGCAAGTCTTTCAGTAAATAACAGCAGTACACTGTACCTTCTGTCCTCATGGTGGTTGTCATGGTAACTGATCATGCCTGTCAGGACATAGTTCTTTGGACACTGAAAAGTGAACTCCTGGTCAAAGTCATTTGCATACTCTGACCAAAAACAGGTAGGCTCACTGCTGAAGGTGTCCTTGCAGCCAAGGCCCCAGAGTCTATCCTCTCTATGGTTATCGTGCCGACTACAACAAGAAAACATGGGTGTGAGATGATCAAAATACACAATGCTAAACTCTTCAACCAGAGCCTACAAATGAAAATATGTGTTTTTGGCTGTCACATTTATGGGAAAGTCGTTAACATATTGAGTGTGGTTAATGACATTCACCTAATACCAATACTAAGGAAAAAAAAAAAGGAAACTGAACTGTGACTTGAGTACCCATAATTCTGTCAGATGTAAATACATACAAACAGTACAGAGATCTGTTACCTCTGTTGCTGTGTGACCTCAGGTTTTGGAACATAGGCCTGGCCGAATAGGCTAAAGCGTGACACTGCTCGGCTATTTGCCATTAGGGAGAATGAAACTTAAGTCTTGTCCTTCTACATTTTCCCATTGAGGAGTACTTTTCAAACTATAAACTCACACTTGTGCTTAAGCTCGATTTCAACGGCATCTCCGATAATTATATTTAAATCGCAGACAAAGACAGAGCACGTCTCATGGAAACTGTTCAGTCACTAAGTAATTAACAGACAACTGACAGACTGACTGACTGACTAACAGACTGACAAGACAGACTGGTTCACTTTTGTACTGTTGTCTGACCGATTGAGTTTTGGAATGACGTACTGACTGACCGACCAAGTAAATGAATAAATAAATGAAAAATGTAACTTTCTTCAAAATTCCTTCACCATGCAAATCATCAGGTATCAGGGGGTAAAGATTTTCCAAGTTGCTCCCTCCGTTCTCTTGAGCAAATAAGCAAAAATATCCAGGATGCACTGTAAGTTTTGCCTGAATGATTTTTTTTAAAAATGGTAAAAGATAACAAACACCTCCACTGATTACACTTAGTAACATTAACTGAAGATCATCTAAATCAAATTAAATTGAAGTAAATTATATAAAATCAGAATACTTTTATGTCCTTCTTACCTGCTTATAGCGGAAATTGACTGCCTGTTCGGACAAGTGAAGTGCAGAGGTAGATCGTAACGATTCTGCCAATACAGGGCTGAAAAGCAAAGGTGCCCCCCCCCCGCCCCACACACAAAACCTTTCAGTTTCACCATTTACAAATATTTTGTATATGCTAAATGGCTTAAAAGCTAATGTGATATGGATAAACTGTAAATATCTTAGAGCTGCATTCACCTTCTCCATGAACCAAGATGCTGGTAAGTAGCAGGAAGATCTGGATTTCTCTCATTGTTCCTTGGCAGAGCAATCAATGCCGAAAACACAGAGATTGCTACAGTTCTTATATAGACTACCTTTGTATACTGAGAAGGAAAGAAGAAAAATGTTGACAGCAGGTCTGAGGTAATTTAGGACACTTTGCGACAATTGTACTATTTATAAAATTTCAGCAAGAGTTTAGGCTATTTAATGACTGCCTTTGACATGTTTAAGTTTATTCATTACTTCTCCTTCTGCTTTTGTCATAAAGTTAAGCACTTCAGGTTCCTCTAATGCTGAGTTTTTGCTGTCTCAGTCTCTGCCTTTTGTCATGACATGTTTTCCAAAACATTCGGGGTCTGCTTTTGCAAACTTGGTATCAGCTTGTGATCATTCAACTAAAAAAGCTAAAATTTGACAATGCAAATATTATCTATCTATCTATCTATCTATCTATCTATCTATCTATCTATTAGGGATGTGAAGAGAGCCCAGTATTTGTATTTGTATTTGTATCTGTATTTGTTGAGGCAGCAAAATTATTTGTGTTTGTATTAGAATAAAAGTGGAAACAGACACAACATTCTTGTTTTTGTATTTATTACACTTTTAATTTTAGGATTTCAAACTGTTAATATAAGTGCTCCTCAGTAAACTAGTATAATAATTATAAACAGTTAAATGTAATATTGGTTTCCGGTTTTCGTAAGCCCAGCAATAAACATGTATATCATTGAAAAGAAAATCATTTTAAAACTAACATTCAGCTCCTAATCCACACCAGCCAATAAACTAAACTCTAAACTAATAAACGCCTGTGTGAACATTGTGAACCCCGCCACCGCCCGCCCTAATTAGAGGACGCAACCGTGACACACAGGCTGACTAAACAGTGTGCACAGTGTGTAGGTGAAATAACTAGTAGCTACACCACCAGAGCTAATTTAGGGCAATCTCCTACGTGGGACATCTTGTGAAGTTAATACTTTAGTACAGGTTTCACAAATAACGAAATACTTAATCTTGTGGGACATCAACACCACATCATCATAAGTATCAGGAGTTTGAAAAGATTGTGCAAGAAACTGTGTCTGTTCCGAGGAATGAACCACGCGGACTTGGAGGAAATTGCCATGAGAATAAAGTCGTCATTTTACAAGAAAAGAGTCCTAATATTGCAAAAATAAAGTCGTAATTTTAGCCTACCTGTCATTTTAGAGGGAAAATATCAGAAGACCAGTCTGCCACCTGCGTTAATATGAGGAACGTCTTGTAAAGTTATACTTTAGTGTGGGTTTCAGGAATAACAAAAGACTTAATCTTTGGGCACATCAGCACCACATTGCGACAGGTTAGTCTTCTGATCCTCCTCTGCTCTTCTGAAATTACGACTTTATTTTCTTAATATTATGACTTTATTCTCGTAATATTAGGACCTTATTCTCGAAATCTCAGATTTGTGGCGTTAATACTCCATCGTAATGAGGAACATCAGCTATCTGTCATGTTTTTTTTCTTCTCGAAAACAAAATTTTTAAACATTTGTACGAAATAAATATTCGTAAAAACCCACTTTTTGTGCTTTGCCGACTACAGTATTCTGTTTCGGCTCCACGTCTACTATCTATCTATCTATCTATCTATCTATCTATCTATCTATCTATCTATCTATTCACTTCCCCATTCATAAAATTAATGTATAGTGTGACAATAAAATCACAAAATAGTTTATCAGTCTAAGCGATGTTACATGTTTATAATTCCTAACATATTATAACAGTTGCATTCCCAAGAAATTCCTGGCATTTCAGGTAAGAAAAACTTTTGCAATGGTTTTATTATTTAATTCTATTCATTATATTACATTTGATTCTGAGTGTTGCGCCATGAAATTTGTACAGTGGAATGACGTAAATAAGTAGCCTAATGCGCTTAAATCACCTCTTGTGACCGACCTGTTGCCACTGACCTTATTCAATTCGCTCGCTGACCTCTCCCTTCTCCTCACCAGGGGAGAGACTTTTACCTGACTAGTCGTTAGACCCTTTTTAAATGAAAGAGATGTAGTGCTATTCTGACTTCACCTGCCAACATTGGCCATTTAAGTGAGCGTTCACTTAGCTTGGCAGTATTAGTCTCAAAACGTATTACTTGACGTTACGGTTGAACGATGTGACGATGTTTTTCCATGTAGGCCTATTCTTCTCATTTCATATACATCTTTCTCAGTCCAGCGTCACTTGTGAACAACTAAAGCTCTAAATGTAGTTAAGTAGGAATCTGAGAAGATGAGACATTCACATTGCACTGTCCCCTGGTTAAACCACTCTTCTGATTTACCGTGCTTCTGATTAAGACCGATGCCCACCAAGTCAAATATAAGTGGACAGTTGTGAATCTTCTCTTTAAACACTCGTTTTTGTGCACGAGACTATGTCGAGAACAAATAATCTGAGAATAGGTACTTGATAAAAATGGTTAGTTCGGTTTCTTAAAATTTGAAGAAATGACCTGAAAAGATCTGGTTCTAGTTTCTAAAAAAGAAAAGAATTTACAACAAGACAGCAGTAAAAGTCACCTTTTGTCTATTATCCTACTTCTTCTTCTTCTTCTCCTTCTCACAGACAATTGCGAACGTTTTCTTTCTTTCTTTTTCTTTCTTTCTTTCTGTCTTCTGTCTTCAAGAGCTTTAGCGCATTTAAATTGGCTATATCTTGTGTTCCTAGACGCAACGGGACTCAATTCAAGTCACATTCATTGCCTCATTATCATCCTGTTCTTTTTGACAATCCGTTTGAAGGCTCCAGTTCAAAAGAGGATATAGTTAATCAATGTCACTTAGAAATATGCATTTCAGTACAACCCTGGCCTAAAACACGAAGAAAACACATAATTACAAAACGTGCTCCGAAGCTTTTTGAATGCCCGTTGCACACTTTAATTATGTGACCGTATTTCATGCTTTACGGTCAGGCATGTTAATTCCAGTTAATTTTGTAATTTTGTTGTGACACGCTAATTACACTGGCTGGCAACAAAATCTGATAAACATAGGGTCGTTGGTGGTCGCGATTCACAACTTTGATATGCACCTTAATATCAAACTGTTTCTTTCCGTTGGTCAACTATTCAGAGTAAACTGGTTTATGTGAAACGAAACTTGACTCAGAACTGCCCTATGTTCAAGTCGATACAACAAACTCGAGGTGATAGATTTTACAAATATAATCTCAATAAACCGACACTAAAATTGCCCGAAATATATTTCGTATACTTGTCTTGCACAAATACACAGATCACAGAGTAAACAAAAACACAAAGTGTGCTCATTTACATTTATATTTTTCTTGAACTGGTTACAAATCTGTTGCTTACCTCTGTTCATACACTGTCCACAGCAACCGCTGTCTGTTGGTTATCTCGACTACGGGCTGCAGTTCTTTATATGCTACAGGGCTATCAGGGAAATTGAACTTGATGACGTGAAACTGAGTCAGCAGATTTCCCCATAATTTTGCAGGTGGCCATTGTCCGATATTGAAAGTTGATTGGAATTTTCCAACAACAGTCATGAATAACTTGGCAACAGTGCTCCATACCAGTGCCAGTTATAGCACAAAAGAAAAAAAAAGTAACGTGAAGAAATTCGCCAGTTAAGCCTATTTTAGAGCATATTTTCAGCATATTTTTATCTTGTAAAATCAGTCATATTTCGGTAATCTGTTTATTCCGTTGAATAATTGTTAGTAATCATATATGAAAAAAAGAGAAAAGCTGAGAGCAGGTCTGAAGAAATTTAGGACACTTTGCACCAAAAAATATGCTCTGTGTGAAATATAACACCATCCATCAACCAAGTGGTTAATTATACCACTTATAAAATTTAAGCGACAGTTAAGGCAATGTAATGACTGCATTTTACACGTTTGAGATTCTTTATTACCTTTCCTTTGACTTTCGTTGTATAATTGAGGGAGTTCAGGTTCCCATAATGCTGAGTGTTTGCTGAAGTAGGAGAGTCAGTACGTGCCTTTTGTCATGATACTTTCCAAAAAATTTGGGGCCCAGTCTTTCAACCAACCAACCAATCAATCAATCAATCAATCAATCAATCAATCAGTCAGTCTGTCAGTCAGGCTGTCTGTCTGTCTGTCTATCTATCTAAGACATACGATGGGTCTCTTGGGAAGTGAAGGAATTTCTCTCCCAGTTCTCTTCACACAAGAGGGGAAGCATACTAAAGAAACCCAGGTGGCAGTGAATTTCCCTCTTGAAAGACTGGGCATTGATATGGATGGCTGACCTGTACAAGAGGGAGTGAGGCACAACTGGTTAACAATATTTTGCCTTCCCTGTCTTTAACCTACAAGAAGTTTATCTTCCTGTTGCAGTCTACCTTTGAACCTCTGCTAGATGGGACATGGGGAACCTGAGATGGAGCAGGAGAACTACGTCAACAGAGGGGCCTGGGAGAGCCTTTGCCTGTGGCCTGGGAGTGTAGGGTTTGATTCCCAAAATGATACTGCCCTCTGTCCCCTAAGCATTTGACCACTCAGTGCTGCTCCCTGTAACCCCAGAGGTCCGGATACCTGTTCCCACCACCTCAGAGGCCTCAAATCCAGTTTCTGAACCTGCCCAGGGGCCTTCAGCAGTAGCTGAGCATCCAAACCTTTCAGTTCTGCAGCTTGCTCCATCTCTAGATCCACCAACCCCTTCATTCCTGATGCCTGACTCAACCTCAAAGTGTCTTGCATCTCCCTGAACAGTTTCTTCCTGTACAACCAGATCTCAGTATATTCTTCCTCTTTTAGTATGTGGCATTCTGAAAACATGATTGTTTCCTTTTAGATAACATGACTGATGTATTCACACAACTGTACAGAGGGGAAAAAAACTGAAACTACAGCCGTAGTACTTGCGGCGCGGTCTTGCCTTACATTTTGCAATGGTTCACTGCAGCCTGGGAGACATATTTCTGGCAAGGTATGTAATCAGATGGCCAGACAATAAAGGTATTTGTATTTATATTCTATGCTGACAAAACAATGGGCACTAAAATTCATCGTGCGAATGTTCTAATTTTTGTGGAATAAATAGAGAAAATCAGTTTCATTAATGTTACTTATTTATTAGCAATGCAGACAATACAATCGCCAACTATATAGCTAATCTTATCAACCTAACTTTCTTTACAAAGCAAAACATATACATTAACTAAAAAGTAAGCGGTACATGGTTTAACTTTACTTTCTAAACGAGTGCTTAAAAGTTACATATTTCACAAAATTCAATGGAGTTTTAGTAAAACTAAAGACGCACATGTAGCGATGCTGGTATCTTGACATGTGGCCATCTGTTTACATGCTTTGCTAGAGATATGTGTCCCAGGATGCACTGAACTGTCGCAAAATGTAAATAAACATGGCTGCGTTTAGTGGTTAGTGTTGATGTCAGAAGCTTAACAAAAGCACTTGCAATGGTGTTTAGTTTCAAGGAAATCAATGTTGACACAAAAAGAAGAACAAATTCTGGTGCAAATACACATTTTATTTCCTCATAAACTATATGTCAACCAGCTTGTCAGACGGAAGTATTGAGGGAATGTGGAGAATGTAAAATGAAAGTAAACACGGTGCTCGCCTAAACCTAACGTGGGTTTCCTCGTTTTTTAAATACAACACATATCTCACCTGTCATCACAGTAACTTCAACGCTTCTCATGAAACACACTTTCTTCCTTACTTGCTTCCAATACAACCTGATCTCAGTACATTCTTCCTCTTTTAGTATGTGACATTCTGAAAACATGATTGCTTCCTTCTTAGATAACATGACTACCACGACCAGGCTCACTCTCCCTCTCTATGGGATGTTTGGAGTTAGGTTTTGTTTTGTCACTTCCTTTTTTTCCCTGGGTCACTTAATCATTCCCTCATTGTTTCCAGGTGTGTTAATAAAGCCTGGTTTTCTGCATGTATAACTATGCCTAGTTGTCCTTAATTTCCTTACTGAAGTCTTTGTCTTGTCTCATCTCGTCTCATCTCATCCCTTCTGTCATGTGATGCACTTGAGTAAGCTTAAAGGTTATATGTGATCGTGTCCGAATGGTACCCACAGTTGCCGGTCTCAAATGCGTAATTTTGGAATTTTGGTAATAAGACATCTATGCTGACATAGCAATGCATACCAAAATTTATCATGTGAATGTTCTCATTTCTGAGGAACAGATAAATAGAGAAAATTGGTCTCATGAATGATACCTCTTTATTAGCAATGCAGACAATACAATCACTGACCGTATAGCTAACGTTATCAACCTAACTTTGTTTACAAAGTGAAACATACACATTAATTAAAAAGTAAACAGTACATAGTTTAACTTTGCTTACTAAACGAGTGCTTAAAAGTTGGTAACATAACTCGCAAAATTCAGTGAAGCTTTACTAAACCAATGAAGCTTTACTAAACGCCGGTATCTTGACATGTGGCCATCTCTTTACATACCTTGCCAGAGATATGTCTACCAGGGGGATTTTCCAGAAAGGGGGTTGGTGAAATCCCAGTGGCTTCTGTTGGGCATCGATATTTTAATGTTAAAAATAGTAACCAGGCACAGAGATGGTTTTCAGTAGTAGTCTTCTTTACTGGAGTTCAATGACGATACAGCCGAAACAGGAGCAGAGAGGACAGAAGAGGAGAGAAGACTCTCCTGTGCGCTGTGCACATGATGTTACCCAGACTGAGTCATGATGTTACTGATTAAAGAAAACGATTTCTCGTGCAAAGATATACCCATGCTCCACAAGGCCTTTGACCTTGTCTGCCACAGATAGCAAATACCTTTAACCCACATCTGAGAGTGGGGTCAATAGGCCTTACATAGCATAATGCACAAGATAGAGAAATGTACATTCTGATGAGACTTCCATATATGGTACATATGTTTAAAATGTACACGTAAGCATACCATTATGCAAGGAGTGTGTGAACATATGCATATGTTAAAGATGTATATGTGAGCATACTGTTATACAAGCAGTGTGTGAACATATGCATATGTCCTCACCGTTGTCTCAATGCTGGGAGCATTCGGTTATTACAGAGAACATTCTGCTAGGCCCCACACTTTATTCTCCTAGCAAAACAAAGCCATAGGGCTTTTCTCTTAGGATGTAGTAACTACTTGCTCTGAGTTACCTAACTCAGAGTTTTCACTGAACCCGCTTTCTGGAATACCGCCCAGGACGTACTGAGCTGTCGCAAAACGTAAGTAAACGTGGCTGTGTTTAATGCTTAATGATATCAGAGGATTAATGTAAGATGCAAGCACTTGCAACGGTGTTTAGCTTCACGAAAATCAAATTTGTTCCTATAAAACAGACTATTTATCAAACAAATGAAAAAAGACACAAATTCTGGTGCAAATACACATTTTATTTCCTCATAAACTATATGTCAACCAGCTTGTCAGACGGAAGTATTGAGGGAATGTGGAGAATGTAAAATGAAAGTAAACACGGTGCTCGCCTAAACCTAACGTGGGTTTCCTCGTTTCTTTAAAGACAACACATATCTCACCTGTCATCACAGTAACTTCAACGCTTCTCATGAAACACACTTTCTTCCTTACTTGCTTCCAATACAACCTGATCTCAGTACATTCTTCCTCTTTTAGTATGTGACATTCTGAAAACTTGATTGCTTCCTTCTTAGATAACATGACTACCACGACCAAGCTCACTCTCCCTCTCTACGGGATGTTTGGAGTTAGGTTTTGTCACTTCCTTTTTTTCCCTGGGTCACTTAATCATTCCCTCATTGTTTCCAGGTGTGTTAATAAAGCCTGGTTTTCTGCTTGTATAACTATGCCTAGTTGTCCTTAATTTCCTTACTGAAGTCTTTGTCTTGTCTCATCTTGTCTCATCTCATCCCTTCTGTCATGTGATGCACTTGAGTAAGCTTAAAGGTTATTTTGGAATCCTGCTTTGTTCTATTTTGTGTGTGTTTCTGTGCCTCCGTCATCTGCTCTGTGCTTTGTGAAGGAAATGCTGAAGAAAAGTGTGTGTGTGTGTGTGTGTGTGTGTGTGTGTGGGGGGGGGGCTGTAACAGGATGGATTTGTGGTAGTGTGAGGGTGTAATTGCAGGACCAGTGCAGTGGGAGAGGCAGTACACTCAAGCAGGGAGTGTGCAGACACCCTTTAGGAATAGCGGAAGATCATCTATATAAAAGGGTGCCAATTAAGGTAAGAGATATGATGGGTCTCTTTTGATGGGTCTCTTTTGGAACTCTTCCAGGGTTTCTCTCCCAGTGCTGCTGGTACGTCACATGAGAGGGGAAGCATGCTAAAGAGACCCAGGTGGCAGTGAATTTCAGTCTTGAAGGACTAGGCATTGATGTGGGCAGCTACCTTTGGAAGAGGGAGGGAGGCAAAATTGTAGGGTTTGATTGCAACCATGTTACCACCTTCTGTCCCCTCAGCATTTGACAACTCAGTGCCGAGCCCTGTCAGCCCAGGGGTCCATATACCTGTTCCCACCACCTCAGAGGCCCCAAATCCAGTTTCTGATCCTGCCTGGGGGCCTTCAGCAGTAGCCGAGCATCCAAACCTTCCAGCTCTGCAACTCAACTTCAAAATACCTTGTGTCTCCCTTGAGGCCTGCAAATATGTGATCATGTCCGAATGGTACCCACAGTTGCCGGTCTCAAATGTGTAATTTTGGAATTTTGGAATTCTGGTAATAAGACATTCTATGCTGACATAACAATGCATACCAAAATTTATCATGTGAATGTTCTCATTTCTGAGGAACAGATAAATAGAGAAAATTGGTCTCATGAATGATACCTCTTTATTAGCAATGCAGACAATACAATCACTGACCGTATAGCTAACGTTATCAACCTAACTTTGTTTACAAAGTGAAACATACACATTAATTAAAAAGTAAACAGTACATAGTTTAACTTTGCTTACTAAACGAGTGCTTAAAAGTTGGTAACATAACTCACAAAATTCAGTGAAGCTTTACTAAACCAATGAAGCTTTACTAAACGCCGGTATCTTGACATGTGGCCATCTCTTTACATACCTTGCCAGAGATATGTCTACCAGGGGGATTTTCCAGAAAGGGGGTTGGTGAAATCCCAGTGGCTTCTGTTGGGCATCGATATTTTAATGTTAAAAATAGTAACCAGGCACAGAGATGGTTTTCAGTAGTAGTCTTCTTTACTGGAGTTCAATGACGATACAGCCGAAACAGGAGCAGAGAGGACAGAAGAGGAGAGAAGACTCTCCTGTGCGCTGTGCACATGATGTTACCCAGACTGAGTCATGATGTTACTGATTAAAGAAAACGATTTCTCGTGCAAAGATATACCCATGCTCCACAAGGCCTTTGACCTTGTCTGCCACAGATAGCAAATACCTTTAACCCATATCTGAGAGTGGGGTCAATAGGCCTTACATAGCATAATGCACAAGATAGAGAAATGTACATTCTGATGAGACTTCCATATATGGTACATATGTTAAAGATGTATATGTGAGCATACTGTTATACAAGCAGTGTGTGAACACATGCATATGTCCTCACCGTTGTTTCAATGCTGGGAGCATTTGGTTATTACAGAGAACATTCTGCTAGGCCCCACACTTTATTCTCCTAGCAAAACAAAGCCATAGGGCTTTTCTCTTAGGATGTAGTAACTACTTGCTCTGAGTTACCTAACTCAGAGTTTTCACTGAACCCGCTTTCTGGAATACCCCCCAGGACGTACTGAGCTGTCGCAAAACGTAAATAAACATGGCTGTGTTTAATGATTAATATTGATATCAGAGGATTAATGTAAGATGTAAGCACTTGCAACAGTGTTAGGTTCACGAAAATCAAATTTGTTCCTATAAAACAGACTATTTATCAAACAAATGAAAAAAGACACAAATTCTGGTGCAAATACACATTTTATTTCCTCATAAACTATATGTCAACCAGCTTGTCAGACGGAAGTATTGAGGGAATGTGGAGAATGTAAAATGAAAGTAAACACGGTGCTCGCCTAAACCTAACGTGGGTTTCCTCGTTTCTTTAAAGACAACACATATCTCACCTGTCATCACAGTAACTTCAAAGCTTCTCATGAAACACACTTTCTTCCTTACTTGCTTCCAATACAACCTGATCTCAGTACATTCCTCCTCTTTTAGTATGTGACATTCTGAAAACATGATTGCTTCCTTCTTAGATAACATGACTACCACGACCAAGCTCACTCTCCCTCTCTACGGGATGTTTGGAGTTAGGTTTTGTTTTGTCTCTTCCGTTTTTTCCCTGGGTCACTTAATCGTTCCCTCATTGTTTCTAGGTGTGTTAATAAAGCCTGGTTTTCTGCTTGTATAACTATGCCTAGTTGTCCTTAATTTCCTTACTGAAGTCTTTGTCTTGTCTCATCTTGTCTCATCTCATCCCTTCTGTCATGTGATGCACTTGAGTAAGCTTAAAGGTTATTTTGGAATCCTGCTTTGTTCTATTTTGTGTGTGTTTCTGTGTCTCCGTCATCTGCTCTGTGCTTTGTGAAGGAAATGCTGAAGAAAAGTGTGTGTGTGTGTGTGTGTGTGTGTGTGGGGGGGTCTCTTTTGATGGGTCTCTTTTGGAACTCTTTTGGACTCACCTCACAGTCTTACACGTTCTGTTTAATATTGTGCAATTTGTCTAACATCAAACATGGCAGCTTTTAAAAGACGATGACTGACAGGAGGATGACACTCACTACAGGGTGAGGGTGGGTCTTAACAATCAGATTCTGGAGCTTGGTGTTAGAATGTTGGCACCTTGCGTGCTTTTGTCCTATAATGGAGGCGGCTCAGGTTCCTGTGATGCTGAGTGTTTGCTGGAGTGGCAGTCTCAGTACGTGCCTTTTGTCATGATATTTTCCCAAAAAATTTGAGGCCCAGTCTTGCAGTCGATTGATTGCTCAGTCGATCAGTGGATCAATGGATCAATGGATCAATCAATCAATCATTCGATCAATCAATCAATCATTCGATCAATCAATCGATCAATGGATCAACCAAACAACCAACCAAACAATCAGTCAACAAACCAATCAATCAATCAATCAATCAACCAGTCAGTCAATCAATCAGTCAGTCAGTCTATATGTCTGTCTGTATGTCTGTCTGTCTGTCTGTCTGTCTCTCTCCTTCTCTCTCTCTCTCTCTCGCTCTCTCTCTCTCTCTCTCTCTATCTGTCTGTGGGAATGAAGAGATATGATGGGTCTCTTGGGAAGTGCAGGAATTTCTCTCCCAGTGCTCCTGATATTTCACACAAGAGGGGAAGCATACTAAGGAAACCCAGGTGGCAGTGAATTTCCCTCTTGAAAGACTGGGCATTGATATGGATGGCTGACCTGTATAAGAGGGAGTGAGGCACAATTGGTTAACAATATTTTGCCTTCCCTGTCTTTAACTTACAAGAAGTTTATCTTCCTGTTGTAGTCTACCTGCTAGATGGGACCTGGGGAACTCGAGATGGAGCAGGAGAACTATGTCAACAGAGGGGCCTGGGAGAGCCTTTGCCTGTGGCCTGGGAGTATAGGGTTTGATTTCCAAAATGATACCACCCTCTGTCCCCTCAGTGCTGCTCCCTGTCACCCCAGAGGTCCATATATCTGTTCCCACCACCTCAGAGGCCCCAAATCCAGTTTCTGAACCTGCCCAGGGGCCTTCAGGAGTAGCTGAGCATCCAAACCTTCCAGTCTGCAGCCTGCTCCATCTCTAGATCCACCCACCCCTTCATTCCTGATGCCTGACTCAACCTCAAAGTGTCTTGCATCTCCCTGAACAGTTTCTTCCTGTACAACCAGATCTCAGTATATTCTTCCTCTTTTAGTATGTGGCATTCTGAAAACATGATTGTTTCCTTTTAGATAAGATGATTGCCATGCCCCCCCCTCTCGTGGGCCCACCACCTGCGAGGGGAGAAATAGGGGCCGGGTGCGATGCCACACGGGTGGCAGGATGGGGCGAGGGCCCCAGCGGACTGGACTTACGGTGCAGAAACTGGCTTTTGGTACGTGGAATGTCACCTCTCTGGGGGGGAAGGAGCCGGAACTTGTGCGGGAGGTGGAGCGATACCAACTAGATATAGTTGGGCTCACTTCTACGCACAGTCTTGGCTCTGGAACCAAACTCCTGGATGGGGGCTGGACTCTGTCCTCTGGAGTTGCCTGGGGCGAGAGGCGGCGGGCAGGCGTGGGGTTACTTGTTAGCCCCCGACTGAGCGCCGCCGTGGTGGAGTTTGTCCCGGTGAACGAAAGGGTTGCCTCACTGCGCCTTCGGGTTGCAGGGGGGAAATCTCTGACTGTCGTGACGGCGTACGCGCCGAACGGCAGCTCAGAGTACCCAGCCTTCCTAGATACACTGGAAAGTGTCCTAGTGAAGACACCATCTGGGGACTCTGTAGTTCTACTGGGAGACTTCAATGCTCACGTGGGCAATGATGGAGAGACTTGGAGGGGAGTGATTGGGAGGAACGGCCTACCTGATCTGAAACCGAGTGGTGCTTTGTTATTGGACTTCTGTGCGAGTCATGGATTGTCCATAACGAACACCATGTTCGAGCATAAGGTAGCTCATAAGTGTACCTGGTACCAGAGCTCCTTAGGCCAACGGTCGATGATCGACTTTGTAGTTGTCTCATCAGACCTGCGGCCTTATGTGCTGGACACTCGGGTGAAGAGAGGGGCAGAGTTGTCAACTGATCACCACCTGGTGGTGAGTTGGATCAGATGGCGGGGGAGGCTGCCAGACAGACCTGGTAAACCCAAGCGCATAGTGAGGGTGAACTGGGAACGGCTGGCTGAGGACCCTGTACGGAAGATCTTCAACTCACACCTCCGGCGGAGCTTCTCCCTGATCCCGAGGGAGGCTGGGGACATGGAGTCTGAATGGACCCTGTTCAGAGCCTCCATTGTTGAAGCGGCAGCTTTGAGTTGTGGCCAGACGGTCGTTGGTGCCTGTCGTGGCGGCAACCCAAGGACCCGGTGGTGGACGCCACCGGTGAGGGAAGCCGTCAGGCTGAAGAAGGAGGCCTTCCGGGCTTGGCTAGCACGGGGGACTCCGGAATTGGCTGAGAGGTACCGGCATGCCAAAAGGGCAGCAGCGACGGCTGTCACGGAAGCAAAAACTCGGGTATGGGAGGAGTTTGGGGAGGCCATGGAAAAGGACTTTCGGTTGGCCTCAAAGAGGTTCTGGCAAACCGTCAGGCGACTCAGGAAGGGCAGGCAGGGCCTCGTCCAGGCTGTTCTCAGCAGGGACGGGGAGGTCCTGACCTCAACTGAGGATGTGGTCGGACGGTGGAAGGAACACTTTGAGGAGCTCCTAAATCCGACTGACACGCCCTCCATAGAGGAGGCAGGGCCAGAAGATTCAGGAGGGTCGTCACCCATCTCTCTGGCAGAGGTCACTGAGGCAGTTAGAAAACTCCACAGTGGCAAGGCGCCAGGGGTGGATGAGATCCGCCCTGAAATGCTGAAGGCTTTGGATGTTGTTGGGCTGTCATGGCTGACACGCCTCTTCAACGTCGCGTGGGAGTCAGGGACAGTGCCTGTGGAGTGGCAGACGGGGGTGGTGGTCCCCATTTTTAAAAAAGGGGACCGGAGAGTGTGCTCCAACTATCGGGGTATCACACTACTCAGCCTCCCTGGGAAAGCCTACTCTAGGGTATTGGAAAGGAGACTGCGGCCGATTGTCGAACCTCGGATACAGGAGGAACAATGTGGATTCCGTCCTGGCCGTGGAACAACGGACCAGCTGTTCACCCTCGCACGGATACTGGAGGGATCATGGGAATTTGCCAATCCAGTCTACATGTGTTTTGTGGACCTGGAGAAGGCTTACGATCGTGTCCCCCGGGGTGTCCTGTGGGGGGTACTGCGGGAGTATGGGGTGCCAGGTTCGCTGCTGCGAGCCATTCGGTCCCTGTACAGCCGCAGTGAGAGCTGTGTCCGTATTCTCGGCACAAAGTCAAGCTCATTCCCAGTGAGTGTTGGACTCCGCCAGGGCTGTACCTTGTCTCCGATCTTGTTCTTAATTTTCATGGACAGGATCTCAAGGCGCAGTCGGGGTGAGGAGGGTGTCCAGTACGGTGGCCTTAGGATTGCGTCTCTGCTTTTTGCAGATGATGTGGTTCTGTTGGCCTCATCAAACTGTGACCTCCAGCACACATTGGGGCGGTTTGCAGCCGAGTGTGAAGCGGTCGGGATGAGGATCAGCACCTCCAAGTCCGAGGCCATGGTCCTATGCCGGAAAAAGGTGGCTTGCCCCCTCCGAGTTGGGACTGAGTTCCTGCCTCAGGTGGAGGAGTTCAAGTATCTTGGGGTCTTGTTCACGAGTGAGGGTAAAATGGAGCGGGAGATCGACAGGCGGATCGGGGCGGCGGCGGCAGTCATGCGGTCGTTGTACCGGACCGTCGTGGTGAAGAAGGAGCTGAGTCAGAAGGCAAGGCTCTCAATTTACCAGTCGATCTTTGTTCCAACCCTCACCTATGGTCACGAACTCTGGGTAGTGACCGAAAGAATGAGATCGCGGATACAAGCGGCGGAAATGAGCTTCCTCCGCAGGGTGGCTGGGCGCACCCTTAGGGATAGGGTGAGGAGCTCGGACACCCGGGAGGAGCTTGGAGTAGAGCCGCTGCTCCTCCGCATTGAAAGGAGTCAGTTGAGGTGGTTCGGGCATCTCGTCAGGATGCCTCCTGGGCGCCTCCCTATGGAGGTGTTCCGGGCGCGACCAACTGGGAGGAGACCCCGGGGAAGACCCAGGACACGTTGGGAGAAATATATATCTCGGCTGGCCTGGGAACGCCTTGGGATCCCCCAGGAGGAGCTGGTGGATGTAGCCGGGGAAAGGGATGTCTGGGCGACCCTCCTCAGCCTGCTGCCACCGCGACCCGGTCCCGGATAAGCGGGAGAAAATGGATGGATGGATGGATGGATTGCCATGCCCAGGTTCATTCTGACTTTTTACAGGATGTTTTGAGTTAGGTGTTGTTTTGCCACTTCCTTGTTTTCCCTTGGTTATTTAATTATTGCATCATTTGTTCCAGCTGTGTTGCAGTTTTTTTCTTTTTTACAATTGCTAACAAGCGTTTACCTATACTTAAGATACTTTTTTAAAACTCTTAACACAGCAACACACCTACATCACACAATTAGCCAAATAGTTAATTTTTTGCTCAAAACCACATTTTTTTTCATTAAATACCAACTCTACATTTTAAAATGCAAAAAAACTCCTTTCTCTACATACACTGACTCTATCAAACACTCGGCAAACCTGACTCAATATCAAATCATTCTTTCAAAAGAGCACATGTTTTCTATCCAAGAGGAACATATAGTCAATCATAGCACAATGACTTTCAGAATACAAACAGCTGCTGCCATTACAAAACTGTATTACTTTTCATGTTTAGACAGTATGAAATCCACTGTTTTTTATAGTTCAGTTTCATTTTCTGTCAACCACTCTACATTTTTTTGGTTGAGTGTCAAATGTGTGTATTTTTGGCAACATACTATCTAAAAGTGAATGAGTCATCTTTACTTTATAGAATGTACAGTGGAGGAAAAAATAGTAAGTGACAGAATTGCTGCAGTAAAAGCTGTATTAGCAACATGTAATTGCTGCCAGCGATCAACAAAATATCCAATATACATCACCTTTGGTCTCAAATATGTAAAAATGAAATACACAAATACAGCAAAAAAAGCCACAGCTACTCCTCTCCCTGGTCCTCTAAGATGAAAGAAGGCTATCCAGACATAATTTTTTCTCTCTCTGCTCCTCTGTGCTGTTCTGTATCCACATTGAACAAAATCAATCCAAAAAGTCCTCTTTTTACTGTGTATGTACACGTAATTGAAAGAACTTCAACAACTGGCTATATATCGGATTGAGATCAGAATCAGCTGTGGGTGGTCTATTTTACACAACTTATAGTAAATAAGCTATTTCTCATTGTTTCAATGATCTGTTCATTCAAAAATGCTTATCAGCCATTTCAGTATAGCTTTTGAGCTGCTGTTGTTGTAGAAGTAGAGGCTTTATACTATGTTTAAGGTTTTGAACATTAGGTTTTCATTTCTGGCATGCTGTGGGCAAGCATTTGTAAACAGACAAGACAAGAAAGATCCATAATTTTAGTATTGGGTAAGCTCTCATGTAAATAAAATTTGAGCATTTTAGAAACATGCTTGAAAATGTGACTACAGACTTGACAAAAGGATGTTAGCATTTGTAAAGAACTGTTGTAAAGCCTGACTTTTTGTATAACTATCCCTAGTTGTCCTTAATTTCCTTACTGAAATCTTTGTCTCATCTCATCTCATCTTGTCTCCTGTGTCACCTGATGCACCTGAGTAAGCTTAAGAGCTGTTTTGGAATCCTATTTTGTTCTTTTTTGTGTGTTCTGTGTCTCCGTCATCTGGGGGGCATTCCAGAAAGCGGGTTTAGTGAAAACTATGGGTTTGTTAACCCTGAGATGAAGGAAACTGGGTTTTCTGTTCCAGAAAGCGAGGTAACTGACTCTGTGAGCATAACCTGCTCGCTGGCAGGTTTTTTTCAACAAACCCTGAGTTTCTCCCTAACTCCTCCCTCTGGCTGAACCTGAAGCAGCTGTCAAACATGGCATGTCCTTTCGTTGCTATATATCGGGAAAGCAATTGTAGAGCCGTAAGAAAGTGTCCCTTGCACTTAAACGGCTACTGCACATTTTCGTAGTGTCTTCGGGGCATAAGCCTCTAAGAACCATCAAAGAGGAATTCCACAGGATTGCAGGTGACTTAGTTAGAATCATTCAGTTGAAGTTAATGACGATATTTTAAATTATATAGTGTTCATGACATTCTGCTGCGACCTCAGACTGGGATCAGTAGTTAGTTTTTATGTCGCAGGGTTTCCCAGTATTATAGGCTGCATTGATGGCACACAAATCCCTATCACTGCTCCTTCAGTTAATGAAGTAGACTATGTGAATTGGAAGTCTTTCCACTACATTAATGTGCAGGTACACTGACTACTGTCTTATAATAACAAAGACTATACATCACAATATACTACAACTAATATTTCTCATTCTCTGCACTGTCAAGATCATATGTGATGCCTCGCACTTGATCATGAATATTTGAGCCAAGTGGCCTGGCTCTGTGCATGATTCACGAATGTATCATTAGTGTACCCCGAGCAACAGATTTGCACATGGTAAGTAAAGCTTTGCACAAATATCATTCCCTTGCCTCCCTCTTTTAACACCCTTAAAATGTATCCACTATATAATTACAGGAGAGTTTGATGGCCACCTGCTTGGTGACAGAGAGTACCCATGCCAGCCCTCTTTGATGAGCCCTTACCCTGAACCTGAGCTGGGCCTCCAACAATGTTTCAGTGTAGCCCACTGAAGGACTAGAGCCCGGGTTGAGATGACAATAGGCATGCTCAAAGCCCGGCTCCAGCGTCTGCGTAAAGTCAGGGTAACCCCAGAGAGGGCATGTGACATTATTTTGCCATGTGTTGTTTTCCATAATATTGCCACAATTAGAGGAGAGCAGCACCCTGCCGCACAAATGAATGACCCTGAGAAAGACAGTCTAATCCACCCTGCAGATGTCCCGCATGGAGGAGCTGTCCGAGAGATTTGGCAAAATCATTTCACAGATTAAGATATTACCACCCTGAGCAGTCAAATAAAGAAAAATCAGTCACATTTCATTTGGTCTTCTTTATTTCCTACAAATGCAACAATTACTATATTTAGATTGTTATTAACCCGTGACCATGCACCCACCTCTAACTGGTGTTCCAGTAATTCAATTTCAAGATAGGCCTTTCTAATCTACCACTCCAAGTACACCATTTCAGTTTTAGCCATTTTCTTCAGGAGATGCATTTTATATACCTCCTTTACTGGTGATTGAAAAAACATAAGGATGACATTAAATTCTACAGTTCCACATGCAGAATTAACCTGGCATTTACTGAAGATCTCACTGTGTCAATCTGTGCTATGGAGGTTGATGGACTCTCCTCCTGGTAATGCCCAGTCATGCTCTGTTAAATAGGATAAGAATGTGTCATCCCTTTTAAACTCAAAATTCCACACAAGAATGTAAAAACATTTAAATGGGGAGAGAAATATCAGTAGCTACCATACATGATATTAAGATGTAAACCTCTGCAGGTCTTTCTGAATCCCTCTCTGTGGCAGCAGACAACGCATCTTCATCATCATCCTGTGATGAAGAAGAGGATTCTGTTTCAGTATACTTTAAATTACGATATTTGGCAAAATCTCTGGAGTATTGAGTACTTTCAACTGCAGGGAGTCCTGTTGTGGCAGGAGGCTCAACAAGGTAGATGAGATCATCAGTGACTGTTGGGAGAAATTAAAAACCCAAAGAAGGAATATATATATATATATACAGTATATATATATATATGTATGGATGAGCTCCCTCCAGGGATGCCTTCAGCCACTGGTTGCCCAGTGTTATGGCTCAGGGCCAGCCCCTCTGCCTCTGTCAGAGGTCATGGTGGTGGTCCTCCACCCGTTTTACCGGCCTCTTCCCTTCTTTTTGTTAGCTGAATAGAACTTACATGTTAATCTACTAAGAAGGATATTAGGCAAGAGGACATTTGTGTGTCTTAAAACAGCATTCTGTTGGGGGTTAAAGCTACTCCAAGTTGAAATAACCACTGAATGATATTTTCTTTGTTTAATATGTCATAGATTATTAAAACCAAAATGAGGTACAAAAATGAGCCTATAGGCCTAAGCAAAATGTGCCTTACCTGTTTGAACTATGTTTTTATATTTCATTTTCAGTGGCTGCCAAGTGTGCTTTGAGCCCATGGGATTACTCCTAAAAGAAAATAGAATTTTATTCAATTACATTCCACCACTTCCACCTGTAATATTAAAAGAAAGTGTGGTTAAATGTTAAATGAATAGACTACTGCATTCAAACTTACGCATTGACTCAGGCAGCAATTCTCTCACATGCCAGTTGTCTTGCCTTTCCCAATGCAGTTGTGTTGTCCCCCCCCCCCCTTTTTTTTTTGGAAAATGTGCTCATACTCACTATAAGCATGTATCAGAATTTCTAACTGCAGTGGGGTGAGGTAAAACGACTTTTGTTTTCGCCGTTTGCCATGGTGAATCGTAGTATCAGAGCTCCATTGATGATGGCTTTTTATAATCGTCATGCATGTGCTTAACCTAGTGTTAACATACTCAGAGTTGATTGAACTAACTCGGATCAGCTTTTCTGGAACCGAAAACTCAGAGTTTCCCATCTCAGGGTTCATCAACTCAGAGTTCAAGATTAAACTCAGAGTTTGTTAAACCTGCTTTCTGCAATACCCCTCTGCTCTGTGCTTTGTGAAATAAATTCTGCTTCTGCACATGCATCCAGTCTCACCTCCAATTCGTGACAGAGGACTTCATCAAATCACGAATGCAGCCTTTTCCCCTGCCTCAGTTTGTGGAACCCTGTTTTTTTCCCCTGTGGTTGAACCTACGAGATATGATGGGTCTCCTTGGAAATATGGGAGTTTCTCTCCCAGTGCTGCTGGTGCTCCATACAAGACGGGAAGCATGCTAGAGAAACCAAGGTGGCAGGGATAATTTCCCTCTTGAAAGACAGTTGGATGTTGTGCCTTGCCTAAGTCCTTAAAGTCCTTAACCTACAACAAGTTTATCTCCCTGTTTTAGTCTACCTTCGAATCTCTGCTAGATGGGACGAGGGGAAGTCGAGATGGAGCAGGAGAGCTATATCAACTGAGGGGCCTGGGAGATTCTTTGCTCGTGACCTGGGAGTGTAGGATTTGATTCCAGTCATGATGCCACCCTCTGTCCCCCCGGTATTTGACCACGGAGTGCTGCTCCCTGTCATCCCAGAGGTCTGTATACCTGTTCCCACCACCTCAGAGGCCCCAAATCCAGTTTCTGATCCTGCCCGGGGGCCTTCAGCAGTAGATGAACATCTAAACCTTCCAGCTCTGCAGCCTACTCCGCCTCTAGATCCACCAACCCCTCCAGTCCTAATGCCAATTTCATACAAATCTCCAGACAACCCAGTCCTTTCAGGCATGCTCTCTGATTCTCTTAGTCTCCAGTCTCCAAGGTTTGGGGGGGGAGATACTGTCATGCCCTGGCTCACTCTACCCCTCTGCCGGCTGTTTTGGGTTAGGTTTTGTTCAGTCACTTCCTTGTTTTCTCTGGTTCAACTGTTCTATCATTGGTCTCACCTGTATTTGTTAATCAATCCTGTTCTCTGTATAAAGATCCATACTTTTGCTTAGTTTCTTTTGTGAGGTCTTTGCCTTGTCTGACGTGACTTGATGTACCTGAGCAAGTTTAAGAGTTATTTTGGAATCCTGCCTTGTTATTATTTTTGTGTTTCTGTGTTTCTGTTATCCGCTTTGTTAAATGCTGGTTCTGCCCATGCATCCAAGCTCACCTCCAATTTATGACAATGGTATTATGTCTGTGTGTATAAAGCAAGAAAACACAGATATTGATAATATATTGATTGTTTATTGTTTGAACTAGGTAAGGCTGAATTTCATCTTTTCAGATTGTAGGTAATAACACATAATGGTTGTAAGCTTTTCTTTCAGCCATCTCTAAAAACCTCCTATGAAGCTTAAAAGTGCTCATTACATAATCACTCCCAGACCATGCAGAAATTGGCTGTCACATTACAGATTAAATTACAGATTGTTTTTAAATTACAGATTGTCTTTGATCATGTGTAAGTGACTTTCATGATTAATGAATGATGGATTCAGTTTTTGCAATTAAATCATTAATTAAATTAAATCATTAAACAATCATTTTCATTTGTAATTATCTGTTTCAACAACTGTTTGATTCAATTTTTTCATACATGGCCAGTGAAATTGAAATAATAAACAATGCATTGAATATGATATCATGAAATATGCCCTATACAGTAGTATAGGAAAGACAGGGCAACAGTGCAGGCAAACCTCTCTGGTCCTCCTCAAACAGACAAGAGCTCTCTGTAAACAGATAAAAGATCCCTCTATCCCCATAAACAGCAGAAGAAGCTTTTGCCTATTTTTTACTAATTATTTTTGTCTATTTTTTTCAAGGATTTCATGATACTCAGGAGTTTCATTGCTCAAATATTTGTCTTGATGAATCCATGCTGACAGTCGTTCTTTTGGGCTCTGATCGATGATATCCCATGTTTCCACTACTGAAGTGTACCCTATTTTGTAGTACTTCTGAGTAGCGTTCTCAGACATAATATGTTGTTGTGGTTTCAGAGTGACTCCTAGGGCTAAAATAAGAGAATACAGTGGATCAATGGAAATGTTCAAAGTTTTTGTGAAGAGGGCATCAGAAATAAGCATTCAATACAATATACATCAATGCATAACATAAATTGCTTTTATTTCTTTTTGTTTTGCATAAATTGCTTTTGTTTCTTTTTTTGTTATTTATTTATTTTATTTTTAGGGACCATGTACAATATGATCCATTGTACCAGAGTTAGCCTAAGGCTACTTTTCATCTGCAGTCCCCTGGCAGGTCACAATTAAAACTTCCACTCAGTGACAGAACAACTTTAAGCAAGCTAGACAAACAAAACAGAGCGCATAATACAAACCAAAAACAATAATATAATCACACACACACACACCTTGTCAGCACCATGAGTATGTTAAACAACTTAAAAACAAGGATATTTGAGTATCAAGCAAAACAAAAACAATGCAGAGTCAAGCAAAACGTATAGAAAATTGAGTCAGCGATTGCAAAGTTGAGAAACCTTTAACAGATTTTTCAATTTGACTTTAAAGCTATTGATAGAACTACAACCCTTTATGCCATCTGGTAGGGCATTCTACTGAGCAGTTGCCTTCACAGAGAAAGCAAAGGCAGAGCGATCAAAGAGTAGGGTACAATCTGTCATGGAAGCTATTCTTGTGGATTATAGAGTGTTCTCCTACTGTTTCGAATTTTGAGGCGGAGCAGCTGGACTAAGGAGGCGTAGTTGAAGGATGACAGGCAGGCGACAGGCACACTGGAGATACCCCGTGGCACTGGAATAATCCTTACGAAAAATCAGGGAGATAAACACAAACATGTAATCTACGAAAACTAGAGTAAATAGAATTCAAAAAAGTGACCGAGAAGCAAGCTCTACCGCATAGGCTAAAACAACGATCTGGTGAAGAGTGAGTGAAACAGGGGGTTTGTGATGGGATGACTGATCGCAGGTGTGTAAGCAATCTAGAAGTAGTGAGAGAGGGAGAGGGACGCCACACCCACAGAACACACACACAAAACAGAGAAGACAAACCAACAGAGGGAGCACAGGGGGCACTGGGAAAAGGGAAACACTAGAAACATAAGGAAAAAATTGACAAAATAGCCGTAACCATGACACTTTTAGGACTGTAATAGCTCAAGATTTGATGACAGTTCAACACCGGTTCCAATACAGGACCATCAACACCATGGTAAAGGAAGTCAAAATTAGCAGTGAAACAAGGGGATGTCAGAAATTGTTAAGTGAGAAATATAACTGCATTGAAAGGCTCAAACTAACCTAGACAGCTTACACTCTGTGCTGTTTCCAATGTTTCCAGGCTTCCCTGTGATGTAATGGGAGAACCTCCATGGTAAGGAGGGCATCCCCCATTCTTAGAACTCTTTAAGTCATGAAGTCCTGGATTTTGTTTCTTGAGCTCCTTGCTCCTCTCAGGGTTAGCTTTTATGCGCTGCCAGGCCACTTCAATTGAATGTTTTGGTGGAATATGGTCTGCATTCACTGTCCTTTTCTCGTTAGTATTCCTTTTGTTATCTTTGGTCTCTCGAACAATTTTCAAGCTTATGAGACATACAGAAAACACAGTGTCAGTAAAGTACAATATGGCAATGCCAATATATGCATCACTGTTGTAAATCACTTGTAAATAAACATAAAAAAAATATGAATATTATGAAATTATGAACCATCAACCATATTACCACAGGGTTCTCTCCTCAGTTCCTCTCTCTTTACATGTGGCCTCTGCATTCTTTTATATGTGTTCTCATACTACTCATATGCCGTTGATACCCAGGTTTTCCCTCCATGGACATTCAGGTAACCTCTCACATATGTCTCACTGATATCTGCACCTGGGTATCTGACCACCATCTCAAGCTTACCCTGAACAAGAATGAATTACTCTTCCCTGCAGACATGAACTTTCTGCTCTGAGATTTTGATCACCAGGAACAGCACAACTTCTCCCTCTGATAGCACCAAAAATCATGGACTGACCATGCACAATCTAATGTCTCTTGGTGGACATATCTCATTGACTGCCTGATTTTGTTAGTGTGCAGTCCACAATAATTGCAGAATTCAACCATTTGTCACCACTGATGAGCTCTTGTCATTTCCAGTTTGAACCTAAACAGGATCTCCCTTTCAGCTGGCCTTGTGCCATTAGAGCCTTGCAAGTTGTCCAGAATGAGGTGGCAAACATGTTGATATCCCAAAATTGTCTAGGGGCATTCTGCTTCCACATGCTCCACTGCTTTATTGTGGGTGCCTGTGTTCACTTCAAGACTCAGGTGACATCAGTGGAACAGCACCTATTTTAAGCTCATGGTCTGTTGATAGACTTCAGCAAGATCACTGTACTTGTCCTCAGATGCCTGAATGATTCACCATGTTTTCTGGACCTTTTCTCCCCCAGGACTGAACAGTTCTCTCAGATATGAGACCTGCTGACACGCTCCCTATTTTCTGGTTGCTACTGATGGCTCATCTTTTCAGATTGTTCCTTAACTCAGACTATACTTAACTACTATAAAATGAGTTGGAAGGAGGGAAAATATGGGCAGCAAAATCCTCACAAATCATTACTGGCACTTTTTCATGGACAGGTTTTATACTTGAAGGACACATATTGGTAGTTCTCTTCTACTCAACATGAATGCACTTCTTGTAAGACACTCAGTATAAGAGCACCTAATAAATGAACAAAATTGAACATTTACATTGTACATTCTTTCTCTTTTAATTAGTGTTTCATTGTTTAACTGTGTTAAATGATGATAGACCTATGAGTGAAGAGGAACAGGAAATCAAATTCAAAATCACTCTTGTTATGCATGCACAATGTTGCCCTACCTTTTATAGTTGTCCACATAACCAAGGTTGTAGGGTTTGATAATCTCAAATTTCTCTTTGCTCAATTTACCCGACTTAGCACTAGACTTCAGAGTCTCCTGATACTTAGTAGCTTTGTCTCTCTCCTGTCTGGTTCCTCCAGTAATGGCATATTTCCCAGGGTTTTTGTGAGTCTCATCATATCCTTTCTGAAGCCTGAGCATTTGTGTGCATGACTTAAAGTTTAGCTTAACCTTTAAGAAAACAACATACAGAGTCAATTCAATCATGTTATATAGTGAAATAAAAAATTAACAGTCGTTGTTTTTTTGTTTGTTTGTTTGTTTCATTCCCTTTTGTTTCATTCTACATGGAATAAATATTATTTAACATGTCATATGGGAGAGATATTCAGAGAGGAACTGACAACCACCACAGAATAACACAAAATTTTGCAAGGGTCCCAGGACCTGTGAGTTATTGCAAAAAAAAATATTTCAACTTTAGTAATGTCAAAACCAAGGCCAGACCAATCAATCAATCAGTCAGATTACATAAATTGTCAGATTACAGGAGCTGCTTTTCCAATGAAAGAGCATTTCAGAGTGAACTCAGATACTTTGTCTTTACTGTGTGGATGATAATAGCTACTCTTCACTGTATAAACTTTCACATCTAAATGAGATACATAAACATGTATAGCTAGCATGGTATCTTACAAAAAGAATGTCCAGATTAAGTGGTAAATACTGAGGTATCTGGAGATTTGCCTAGTAATTCTATTTGGTTGCCTCATTATGGTCAGAGGATTGAATTTTACATTGCAATGTGTTCTATTTACCGTGGCAGAAAGACAGAATGCAATTTTATGACAAAATTGAAGATAGTGTCAGGTCAGGAATAACTGTTAATTTACAAGTGAAATTCCTTTTGAAAATAATGGACCATAAGAAATGCAACCTACAAAACAGCATCGTAAGTATCATTTGATGATTAAAAAGAAATACAGATTATAAATACTTTTTTGCAAAACCTAAACTGCAGATAATGCTGAGAAACATTAACAAACTTACTTCATTTTCTACTTTCTCACAAAACCTCACTGCCTCTTGTTTGACATTTTCTGGGTTGTTGCTCGTGGCCAAAACAACAGCATGATAGAGGCAGTTCTGTTTGTCAGATTTCACTTGGATTACTTTTCCATTTGCTTGAATTATGTCAAAATGACTAGGGTATGGTTCTCTCTCTCCAAGAACTCTTTTTTTAATCCAAGAATATATTCCCTTTTTCCTGGAAAATCACATTCATTAGTCAGAAGAGAAAAAAAAAAGCTTTAACAATTTGAGTTGTCATACAAATAAATCCATATCTGAAATTTTGTTGCAATGAGAGCATTTTTTAAACCATTCAAATATTTTGTAGATATAGAAGAGATTATTATGATGATGATGATGATGGTTATTATTGTTGTTGTTGTTGCTGCTGCTGTTGTTTCTGCTGCTGTTGTTGTTGGTGTTGTTCTTGTTATGCAATATACTTGCAATGCATTTTTGAAACTTTCTGTTCATGAAATTGGATCATTTCAATGTACTGAGTCCTAAATCATTAGCAATATTAATGACCATTGTGAGGATGTCGGGTAATTGCATTTTTTCTGCACTGGATCAAGGATTCACTTACTGTGTAGTCACTGGCTGTTTTGTTAACTTGAGCGTTATTTCTCCAGCTGAGTTATCCATGCCAGGGTAACGTTCCTCTGAGAGGCGACGTCCATGTTTGTCACACACAGTTAATCGGATTCCTTTGCCCTGGATCAGATCGCTTTTTGTGAGGACATAAATGTCAAAAGCTGTGGCTGCATGGTTTACGTTGCTAATGTCCTCTAAGTAACTCTTCAGCTCCTTCTCCTCTGACTCTGACAGAGTCTTATCTTTCTTGTGACTAGCTGATTTCATGTTGTGCTTATGCCTCTGATCATCAAAAAAACCTTTGAGTTTTATATTTGCCTAGTACATTTCCAACAGCTTTTCCAGTAGCTTTGTTCAACTCTCTTCTAAATGACTTTGTCATGATTTGGTTATATGCCCAGAACAAGACTCAATAAATGCTTGGGAAACTTTTTGTTGCAAAGGAGATCATCTTTCAGGCATTTCACATCTGGTAGGTTGCTTCTTTTATCCTGACTGTGATCTCCCATTTCTAGTTGTACCTCATTAATCTTTTCTAATAATTTTGGAACTAATGTTTCATCAATAATTTTTTTTGTAGGGACAGATGACAAACATTCAACAAAGAAGGAGGAGTAAGAGGAGTGACTAAGAAACTGTCTTGTATGTTCATTGGATGTCTATTTTTAGTACTTTGATAAGATTTTGGATATAAGTAAGTGATTCTCTGAGGTTGATTCAGTCACTCCCAGGACCTGCCCCAGTTAATTGTAAACTGCTCTCAAGTGGATGCAATAAACTTATACTGCACCAGACTCTACAAGACTCCGCCTGCTTTTTGAGACCTAGAATTTTATTGAAGATTTAGCATAACTAGTAAAGCATATATTGTGGCAGTGGGACTCATTGCATGGGACTCATCAGGGTCACATTTGTCCCTGACCTGGTAGTCTCTCCCACAATTTGATAACATTTTTTATATTATGAGCGGTAAGTTAAAAACAAAATTACCACATTTATTATTAGGTTTGGATAGGTGGACATTAAACTCTCCTTCTTTTAAATGAACTGAAACTGTTTGAAATTTGTGAGTTTGCTCATGTGTGCTCCTCCTTGCGTTTCATGCTTTCTACGCTACTATGAGCAATGACCTTAACAGCCTCTGACAACATTGAATCAAGATTGGCTCTTAAATTTTTCTGTCACACAGCAACTGTGAATACAGCTCAAGCTGTAAAACTGTTCTATTATCATTATAAGTTGTGTGTGTGTGTGTGTGCGCACGCAATTCAACCCATGCCTATAACTAATGTGAAATCATAAATTTGTGCAGATTTAACTTTGGTAATTGATCAACATCAAAGAATGTCTTCTCTAACTCACAACGCATTTGTTAGTCTGCGAGGTGTCGAAAACCCTGGTCAGAGGCAGAAGTCTATACCCTGTAATTAGGGCCCAAGCGCCGAATGTTCTGCACCTCCAGTGTCCACCGGAGGGTGCGTGCACTGAAGGTGCAAGACCCTATTGTTTTCATAAGGATCATTATTATTATTCTTTTTCTTCAAAATCTGACCATTTTTGAGGTGGTTCCCATGGGCAAAAACTAATGAAATTCAGTGCAAACATCAGTGCAGAGGCTTGGCCCCGGGTGTGGCCTGGGGACTCCATAGCACCCCCATATGACATTGAGTCTTCTGCATGGCATGTAGTTTGATTTACACACACCAAATTTTGTAGGCTTGTGGGACTCCCCAAGAAGAACAAATATGCAATTACATAGCATAAGCCATTCCATACAGGAAGTGAGTTATTTTGGATTTTGTACGTTTTGACACGTGTTACATTTTGACAGTTCATTGGATTTATGTCTGATTTCCTATGTATGATGTCAAGATGTTGCGGATTTTAAATGCTGAGCGATTTTTGATATCTTGCAAGGTGCTTAAACGGCGAAACGATGAATTTATACGTCTTGTCCACACAACAGGAATGTGTCGTAAATTCTCCAGGCATTGCTTGAAACGGCTCAAACTTCACAGGTTATCGGTTATGATGTAGCACACAAGAGGAGTAGGGTAGTTCATTAAACGCTCCGTCATGAAGTTTAAACTGCACAAAATGTTTAGAATTTGAGCATTATGACTTGCATGCTAAATCTGTGTCCTTGTTCTTGATGTACAAAAACGGACCATTGAAGGTTACTTGACCAGGTGTTGTTTAAAGATATGTTAATGTATGCAGTCATTGAGCATAATGACATATATGTCAAAACATTTTCTTTTTTTAGTAGTTTTATTTAGAATCATGACACTGATATCTGTGTTGTTGAAAGACACACATGAACATTAATTTAACAGTAATATTTGTATTTGTTTGTAATACCTCAGCAAGTGGGTTGGGCATATTATGTGGTTTCGTGGTTTTAAGCCCGAATCCTTTTAGTTCTTAATATGACCATGTAATTTGGCAAACACATCAGATGTGAGTGCATTGTTGAATGATGAAATGTCATGGGTCTTGATGCGTTGGAGGTGCAAGGGCCCGCCATTGCCGCTTGCGGCTATATTATTTACATTGGCTTTGAAACGGCCTTCCTACCTCTGAACTGGACCTTGAGTAATACCAGGTATAAGGAGTCTCATTCTTTACTGAAACTGTTCCACCCATGGTTCAGGATCGGTTCAAAAGACATGTAAGGAAATAAACTAATGTAGTGTTCATGTAGTGTCTATCTAGGTGAAAAAAGAAAGAAAGAAAAACGAAAAAAGAAAAAGAAAAGAAATGAGACAAAAGAGATGAGTAGAAATCTTCAGTGTACTTAACCAGCTATCAAAAAAGTGAAGTATCATGTCTGGTCACCCACCCATGTTTATTTTTTTATTTGATACTTTTGACTTGGTTGGACAACTGGATTTTTCCCCTCCTGCTTGGACTTGGCTATTTCGTCCTCCTGTCGGATACTGCAGTCAACTAAAATATATATATAGTTCTAAATATATATATATATATAACTATTTGACTTGGATACTGAAATCATGATGTGAACTGAGAATAGCCGTTTGTGTGTGATGAATTTTGTATATAATTGTTATTAATATTTAACATTGTATGATTTAATTGAGGGTGCACCCATAGCCTTGTTATTTATATATTTGACTGAATCCCTTTACTGTTGATATTTGATTGTATAGTAATATATTTGATGAGTTTTATTTATTTATGCATTCATTCATTCATTTACTGACTTATTTACTTACTTACTTATTTAGTTATACTTAATAGACATATAATATTAATATAGCTCTGCACAGACTATTTTAACTATTGAATGACGAGATTGAAAATAAAAATACATCTCTTTTAACTTCAGAAACAATTGTCATTGTCATGACATGTTTTCCGAAAAAAAAAAGAAAGAAAGAAAGAAAGAAAGAAAAAGAAAAAAAGAAAGAAAAGAACAAAAAGATTCGGGGTCAAGTCTATCTATCTATCTATCTATCTATCTATCTATCTATCTACCTATCTATCTATTTATCTATCTATCTATCAAGTTCCCCATTCATAAACTTTAAGTATAGTGTAGCAATAAAATCACAAAATAGTTCAGTTTAAGTTCAAGTTTATTTAGAGCCCAATATTACTGTTTAAAGTCTCAAAGGACCACAACAAACAAAACAGGACAGCACCCCCTGACTTAAGCAGTAACAAAATCATAATGCAAGTAACACAACCACAATGCAAAAGAAAACACACTAGTAGACAAAACAAAAACAACAAAAGCAGGATGAGGGGTATGGCAATGAAGAGGAGGCTAACAGGGAGGGGTTTTTTTTTAGAATGTGGCTGACAGGGGCGGAGCACACCTGGGAGTAAGACAGTCACACTCACACAAGGCATTCATACTCAAGCATATGAGACACACACACACAGAAGATGAGGTGGAGAAGGAGAACATTAGTTTAGTGTCAGCAAATAAAGAATGTAGTGCGCAGCAAAGCTAGAGCAGGGCCATGCAGGGCAAGCAAGGCCAGGGATCACGGCACGGGACAAAGTCAAACCACTGACCTAAATATGAGAGGCAGTGAGGTTGATTCTACATGTTTACAAAAATTCAGGGTATCGAATTAAACATTCAAAAGGGTCTGTTACACTAGGATACATCCGATACGACGCACTCGTACACACACGCATACAGATTACCAGCCTCACACAAGTTCATACAATCATACAGTCTACAATCATACAACACTACTCCGATTGTCCCCCCCCCCCCCAAAATCGTACTCCTTTATACGCAACGAATTTAGTTCCCAGGTCTATAATTCACTTAACTATATATACCAATACCATGCTCAACATGACTAGCGAATTTGCTAGCATAGCACAAAAAAAAAAAAAAGAAACAACTCACCGGAGTTTCGCTCAACAAGTGCAGACGGGGAAAAGTTGCTCTACACGTTGCTCTAACACAGTGTTATCGTGAATTATAAAATAAAAATTGATTGAATCAAATGAATGACTCCTGTATGAAATACTATCAGGCTGGCTTCTAGAATTTTCGCCCGTGTCTGTGCGAGACCAGTTCTACCAGTGAATGTATTTCGCGCTGCTGTTTTTTTTGGAAGTGCGCCCTCTAAAGGAACTATCTATAACTGGTTTAAAGAGTATGGGATTAATTCACGTGGGCTACAAGAATATAAAAGTTGATGGAGACTTACACGTACTACTCATGGGTTATCCCGACAGGTTGTAAAGCGGGCATGTGAGAATCAGTCAGTTTTACTTTTATACAGATGGATAAATATTAAAATACCTGGACAGCCAGATGCAGTCATTGTAGCCTGTCTGCTACTGTACGCGAGACGCATTGAACCATTAGCTAAAGCTGGAGCAGAAGTCATGGCTGAAGCTGCTTGTTTGTTGTCAAAAGAAGTTTTAGGAAAAAAGAGGTCTGAATTGCGAGAAAATGAAGTCGGAATAGCAAGAAATAGGGTCGGAATAGCGAAAAAAAAAGTCAGAATTGCGAGAAAAGAAGTTACAGTTGCAAGAAATGAAGTTGGGATTGCGAGAAGAAAGAGCGGAATTGCGAGAAAAAAAGTCAGAATTGCTAGAAGTAAAATTAAAATAGCTAGAAACAAAGTCGGGATTCCAGTTGTCGCAATTAAGCAGTTTTTTTATGTGACGGAAACGGGCTTCCATAGAGAGGGTATTTGAACATTTTTTTTCAAAAATAAATAAATTATTTTTCTCGCGTTTATAGCCAGTGTGCCAGTGATTACGCTGCTGCGTGCCAATGTGGCATGCTTGCCCAAGGTTGCAGACCCTTTTATAAGCGGTCATGCGACACACTTTTGGGGAGGTTGCAAGCAGTGTTGCACAAATATACAGATTATAGAGTGAATCAAAAATTTATACTGTTTTCATTTACACTTATATTGTTCTTGTACTGGTCAATCCATAGTTCACGTTACAAATCGGTTGCCTACCTCGTACGTTGTCCGCAGTATTCTCTCTGTGTTGGTTATCTCGGTTAGGGGCTACTACAGACACTGAACTTGGTGACGTGAAACTGTATCAGCAGATTTTCCCATAATTCTGCGGTTGGACATATTGACATTGGTCGATATTGAAAGTTGATTGGAATAGTCCAACAAGATGTCAAGAATTGTTTAACTAGGCAACAGTGCTCCATACAATTGCCAGTTTTAGCACAAACAGCACAATAATGGGAAGAGCTTTGCTACTTAGGCATATTTGTAGAGCATATTTTAGTCATATTTTGATTCACCTGTTTATTCAGTCAGAATAATTTGTGGTAATAATGTATTTAAAAAGAGAAAGAAGTTTAGAGCAGGTCTGAGGTAATTTAAGACACTTTGCGCCAAAACTACACTTTGTATTAACTATAACAGCCTCCATCAATCAAGTGGTGAATTATACCATTTATAAAATTTAACAGTTTAGGCAATGTAATGACTGCATTTTCCATCTTGAAGTTTCTTTATTATTTTTCCCTCTGCTTTTGTGGTATAACTGAGGCAGTTCAGGTTCCTCTAATGCTGAGTTTTTGCTGTAGTGGCAGTCTCAGTACATGCCTTTTGTCATGACATGTTTTCCAAAAAATTCAGAGTCCAGACTTGCTATGTATGTATGTATGTATGTATGTATGTATGTATCTATCCAGCCAGCCCCTTAAGGGAAGAATGGTTTTTGGGCAGTTCTGTTGTTTACATGTGAATTGAAGTGTCAGAGTCTAGCGATGTGTGTAAAGTCCAGATTTAAATTCACCCACTTTTCAGAGGCGTGATTTACAATTCTGATTTTTGATGTTTTTAGGTATTTCAGATATGACATTTCAGATCTGATCTAAAATGAAAAAAAAAAACAAACAATAAGGACATGCTTTTGTGTTTCTTTCTGCCAAAAGCTGCTTCATTTTGTCAGCTCTGATGTATAAAGGTCCCAGGTCTCACCACGGCCCGTGTTTCTGTTTTTTGTGTGTTTGTTTTTTTTTTGTTTTGTTTTTTAAGCAAAATCAGTAATGTCACATCTGCTTAACTAAGGCTGCTTTCACACTTGGTCCATTTTGCTGGTCTGGAGGATTTTGCAGAGGCAGGTGGCAATGTGAAATGAATTTGCAGCTTTGCTTACAGAGCATACATGCATACCTTCAAGGTCAGCAAACAGTGTGGCTACTTGCAGTTATTTCCCAAATAGTTATTAGATGTGACAAGTGTGAATTGCCACGTAACTGTCCTCTAAACACGATTTTTAAGATTCTTTGCAGAAATTGCCTGTTAATTAGATAAATGAATTACACATCAATAGTGCTTACTTCGTAGTTTTGGATCGGATAGCTTTCACACCGATGTGAACCGCACTCGAGTTCAAGTGAACCGTACCCCAGAACCCTGTTTTCTGGAGGACTCGGGTACGGATCCTTGGTCTGCACCCGAGTTGGGAAAACAGCATTCATACCAACAAAACAAACCATACCAATGACTCAAGTGAACCCGGGCCCGCACCAAAAGTGTGAAAGCACCCTAAACTCATTTTCAGGGGTACTTGATGTGACCACGCAGATATTTGACTTACATAAATATTGCTTCTCATCAAAACATGACTGTTCAATGACTGCCAGTATGAGGTCTTAGTCACAGATGTAACTGACACAATTGTTCTTAATATGCTGAACTCAACAGTGGATTTCTTGAAGGGATCTCGGAGCTGTTCTGCAGGGCGGTGCGCGCTCACACACACACACACACACACACACACACACACACACACACGCAGAAATTCCAAATTCAGAAAAATGCCTCATTGCTGACGCGACACACAGAAACATAAATGTTTTGTATGAAATGTTCTTTCATATATATATTCAAAGCACAGTGGTAGCTCTTGCACAACCATTACAAACAACAAGAGACATTTTATTGGCTAAAACATGTCTTTATTACATGTTTTAATATGGGAAATAAACCATGCTCTCAGCAGGACTGCCTTGTGCAATACATGTATCTCCAGCGCCGATCCCTGAAAACACACACACATGCACGCACACATGTACACACACACACACACACACACACACACACACACACACACACACACAGAACCTTTTAGTATTAATCACTGTGTTATCAGAAAGAGGGAGGGGACAATTTAACTGACATGAAAATTTCAATTTTAACATGTCAAGATCTGCTTCAGTCTCTTGGACCTCGAATTTCTTCTGTGGTCGGACTCCAAAGGCTACAACTGGCAATGCCCAGCAACACTGGCCTCGGGTGAGTGGCGCAGCTGACGGACAGAGCGGTCAAGGTGGAAGTGTGGCAAGAGAAGCGGGCTACATGCTAGACTAAAGGCTAGTGCCACGAGACCGCTGCTACCTAGCCTACTTCTGGCTAATGTTCGTTCCCTTGAAAACAAGCTGGATGAGCTGCGAACTAGGATTACAACTCAGCGTGAGATCAGACAATGCTGTGCTCTCATTCTCACGGAAACATGGCTCTCGGACAGCATGCCAGACTCTGCGATTCAGCTACCAACATGCTCTGTCCACAGCAGCATCTGGAAAGAACAGAGGCAGTGGTATCTGCATCTACATGAACAACAGGTGGTGTTCAGATGCACAGAACGTAGAAAAACACTGTTCTACTGGAATGAAGTATGGAATGAAGAAACTCATCTGATGCTTCAGGACTGCTTTGAGAGTACAAACTGGGATGTGTTTAGAACTGCTGCTTTGAGAGAGGACTCTACTGTTGACCTAGAGGAGTATGCTTCTGGGGTAACAAGTTACATCAATACCTGCATTGAGAACATTGTTCCCACAAAACACTGCAGAAAATATCCCAACCAGAAACCCTGGATAAATGGGGAAGTCCGATCCATGCTACATGCTCGCTCCACTGCATTTGTCTCAGACAACGCTGAAGAGTACAAAAGGGCCAGATATGACCTGCACAGGTCTATCAAAGAGGCCAAGAGACAGTACAAACTGATGCTGGAGAGATACTACACCACGCAGACTCCTGGGGCATGTGGCAAGACCTGCAGCACGTCACAGACTACCAGCAGAGGAGCAGCGTGGTCACAACCAGCCATGCCACACTGCTAGATGAGCTGAACGAGTTCTACGCTCGCTTCGAGGCCCTCAACACGGATCAACAGAGAGAGGCCATGGCTACGGAGAGCACACAGAACTCATCACTCATCGTGTCAGCTGCAGACTCTAAGGAGAATAAACCCACGGAAGCCAGCTGGCCCAGACAACATCCCAGGGCATGCACTCAGGGTTTGCTCAGCAGAGCTGGCTGATGTGTTTACAGACATATTCAATCTGTCTCTTGAGCAAACTTCTGTGCCTTCCTGCTTCAAGTCCACCACCATTGTGCCCCTTCCAAAGAAAAGCACCGTGACCTGCCTGAATGACTATTGCCCTGTGGCACACACTCCAATTGTGATGAAGTGTTTGAAAGGATAGTCATGACTGACATCCAGGAGATCATCCCAGACACTTTAGACGCTCTGCAGTTTGCTTACAGATGGAACTGGTCCACTGATGATGCAGTCGATACTGCCATACACACAGCCCTCACACACCTAGAGGGCAAGGACACGCATTTTAGAATGCTGTTTATTGACTACAGCTCAGCATTCAATACGGTCATCCCCCACAAACGCTCTGAAAAGCTCCTCATCCTTGGACTGGCACCCATCCTCTGTAGCTGGGTACTGAACTTTCTAACAGACAGACCCCAGTCAGTCAGAGGTGGCAGCCGCACATCAAGCACGAGAACTGTAAGAACCTTAAAATTCCTTGGCATTCACATCAGTGAGGATCTCACCTGGTCTTACAACACTCGGCACATCATCAGGAAGTCCCAGGAATGACTGTACTTTCTAAGAAGGCTGAGGAAATTTGGCATGCCAGCCAAAATTCTCGGCAATGATTGAGAGTGTCCTTACCAGCTCCATCACAGTCTGGTATGGAAACTGCACTGCTGAGGACAGTAAGGCTCTCCAGTGTGTGATTAAAACTGCACAGTCCATTTCGGGAGCATCCTGCCCCCTGCTGCAGGACGCTTACAACACCAGGGTCATCAGGAGGGCTCACAACATCATCAGGGACAGTACACACCCCCAACATAACCTCCTCACACTCCTACCCTCAGGCAAGTGCTATAGAACTGTGAAGTCCAGGACATCAAGACTGACAAACAGCTTCTACCCACAGGCAATCAGGCTTGTGAATGACTGTTTCACACATGGCCCCTTCCAACCTCTTTGACTGAAGGATCATTGACTGACACACACACATTACTTAACGGACACTACTCCTCACACACAGCACAGTTGTTATTGCTGCTGTCCCACTATTGTCATCTTGCAATAATGCACAAGTGCACTTTATGATCACTGCTCTCTGCCCCTTTGCACACACTGCACATGTAACTGCAACATTGCACATTCATTGTAACAAACTGCACATGTAACTTTAATGCTAATACTCTAATGACAGAGCTTACTTGTCATAGATCTACCTCAATTTTTTTCTCTTGTTTTGTGTCTTGTCTTCCTTATAAGATTTTATTTATATATTTGTTTTATTCACACTTGTCTGGTAACGGAGGATTAGCAAAGTAAGGATTTCATTGTACAGTGTAAGTGCTTGTTTTGCTGTGCACATGACAATAAAACTCTTGAATCTAACACAATTCTAATACAGAGTTCTAATATAATTCTGTCTGGTTACGGGATATGATGATGTCAGAATGCTATAAATGAGCACCCTTAGCATTTCATTAAAATATCATTCACTTCTTCAGCATTTTGATTGACTTTGAACTGTTTGGTTAATGACCGATCAACTAACACTTGTGTGGATGGTAATCTGGTGTGGTAAATATATCTACAAATACTGAACAGCAATATCTTCAGTAATAGCAAGATAGATCAGCGTGCTTACTCTTTACTATTTGAATGGTAGCTGCCAGTTCCCACTAAGTAATTCATTGTTGGCACGCTCCAAGAGAAAGGTTCATCAAAGTAGTTTATGTAGGTGGTCCACTGGCACACCGCATTGCACTGATTGTGGACCAGACAGCAATGGAAACGCCATCTGTGAAGGAATTAATATTGAAACTTATTTTCTAAACTCTGAAACTGGGGAATGCCACAACATACAAAACTGAGGTTTGAGGCCATAACATGTGCACAACATCCAAGTCTTTCAGTGATGCAGTGAGTAAAGAGAGTACACTGTACCTTCTATCCTCATGGTGGTTGTCATGGTAACTGTTCATGCCTGTCAGGACATAGTTCTTTGGACACTGAAAGGTGAACTCCTGGTCAAAGTCATTTGCATACTCTGACCAAAAACAGGTAGGTTCACTGCTGAAGGTGTCCTTGCAGCCAAAATCCCAGAGTCTGTCCTCTCTATGGTTATCATGCTGACTACAATAAGAAAACATGGGTGTGAGATGATTAAAATACACAGTGCTAAACTCTTCAGCCAGAGCCTACAAATGAAAATATATGGTTTTTGGCCAGCATATCTATGGTAAAGGTGTTAACACATTGAGTGTGGTTAATGACATTCACTTAATACCAAAAAAAAAGGACACTAAACTGCAACTTCAGTAACAATAATTCTATCAGATGTAAATACATACAAACAGCACAGTGATCTGTTACCGCTGTTGCTGTGTGACCTCAGGTTTTGTGACATAGGCCTGGCCAAATAGCCTAAAGCTTGAGACGGCTTAGCCATTTGCCATCAGGGAAAATGAAAATGAGGTCTTTTCCTTCTGTATATTCCCGTAATAAACAGCAGTTTTCACACTGTAAACTCACATTTGTGCTTAAGTTCCATTTCAACGGCATCTCCGTTAATTACATTTCAATAGCAAACAAAGACAGAGCACATCCCATGGAGACTGTTCAGCCAGCTAGCTAATTAACAGACAGCCGACAGACTGACTGACTGACTGACTCTATGATTGACTGACTTACAGACTGACAGACAGACTGACTGACTCTATGACTGACTGTGAGTTTTGATTGAGTTTTGGACTGTTGGAATGACGGACTGAAGGTAACAGGAGGTAAAGTTTTTCCAAGCTGTTCCCTCTATTCTCTTGAGCAAACAAGTGAAAATATCCAGCATGCACTTTGCCTGAATGAATTAAAAAAAAAAAAACTGTGAAAGATAACAAACACCTCCACTGACTACATACTGTGAAAGATAACAAACACCTCCACTGACTACATAGTTACTTAAGTTAAGTTTAGTTATGTTAGCTGAGGATCAACAAAATCGAATTAAATTGAATTAAATTAAATGAAATCAGAATACTTTTGTGTCCTTCCTACCTGCTTATATAGGAAATTGACTGCCTGACTGGACAAGCGAAATGCAGAGGTTCATCATAACTATTCTGCCAACGTGGGTCTGAAAAACAAAGAGCACCCCACCACAAAACAAAAAAATAAACTTTCAGTCTGGAAGTATTTTGTACACTGGTAAATGGCTTAAAAACTAATGTAATATGGATAAGCTGGAAACATCCAATAGCTGCATTCACCTCTTCCATGAACCAAGACGCTGGTAAGCAGCAGAAAAATCTGGACTTCCCTCATGGTTCCTTGGCAGAACAATCAATGCCACACAGAGATGGCTACAGTTCTTATATAGGCTACCTGCTTCAGTGAAACACATTCATGGGTAAAATCCACATTTGAACAGGTGGCGGTCTAAATTTAAATTGGTCCAATCTAATGTTGAAAAAGCCCAGACGTGTAAACAAAAAATGTTTCTTGCCCATTGACATATATTTTGTTCTTAAATTATATTTCAGTTATAATACAATAATCCTTTCATGTCCTTTCAAGTGTCTGTGTGTTTGTGTAAGTCTGTGTATTTGTCTGAGACTGAGTGCGTCTTTGTGTTTGTGTGTGTGTGTGCGTGCCTGCCACGTACATGGTTAAAATCAGTATTTGAACAGGTGGTGGTCTACATTTAAATTCATCTGCATTGTCAAAAGGTTCCTTGTCCAAATATTTATTTACGCGCTCTCTCTCTCTCTCTGTCTCTCTCTCTCTCTCCCTCTGTGTCTCCCTCTCTCTGTATGTGTGTGCGTGTGTCTATTTTGTGAAATTTGCACATGTTGCTTTATTTGCATTTCGCATTTCTTTATCAACTGTTGAATAAGCAGTTTTTGTGAGACACTGGCCTCAAGACACCTTTATTTCATACAGTCACCAAGAGTGACTTCATTGATGTTATTAAAAATTACACAAAACAAATGATGTATGCATTGGTGTTTTGAGTTACAAACTGGAGCAAATTAGTTATTGAGTACTCTGTGATAAAATACATTGCTTTAGCCTGAATACAACCCAGTGATTCTCAGACTACCGACTAACATCATGTAAAAGCGCTAATTAACATAGTAGATATGAAAGGATCTCACTGGTTAAAACATTCAGTGATTAATAAGTGATTCACATATTTAATTTACAATTAAAACAGATACTTCTCAGTAAACATTCTTACAAGATCATTAAGATTAAAATAAAAATCAGTTCAATTTATATGGTCTCACTGAATCTTTTGCAAACATTGCAGGTAAACCACAGTGTTTCTTCAAACACTTAACAGTTCTATATCTCTATAAAGGCATATACAGCAGGAGGAAACATTTAGCTAATCTGAATCTTTAATTTCATCTTTAATTACATCTCTAATTTTTTCCAGGACTTCCTGATACTCAGAAGTTTCATTGCTCATATATTTGTCTTGATCAATCCAGGCCAAGAGCCGCTCCTTCTGATGCTGACCGATGATTCCAGATTCAGTGTACGTTTTCATTATTGCAGTGTAACCTATTTTGTAGTACTTTTGAGTAGTTTCCTCAGACATCATAGGTTGGTGTGGTGGGAGAGCCAGCCCTGGAAGTAAAATGGGACAATACAATGGATTAATGAAAAATTTGATGTAATGAAGGCATCAGAAACCAACATACAACATAACACACCTTTGTTTACAAGATAAATTGCTTTTGTTTCAACACTTCATTAATTTACTATGTTCACCTTCATGTTTTACATAATTTCATGCAACAATGTAAACCCCTCCTGTACCACAGAAAACATTATGTTATTATTAATTTAATGCCTTTAATGTTATTGTTTATGTTACAGAGAACTTGTATCTGTTGAATTACATTTCCCTCCTGTGTTCTTCACTTTTTAAATTAAATACTAATTTGCAAGTCATTTTGCTGAAAAAGCCAGGACATTGTTAAAACTCGTTTGTAATCTGTATGCAGGGTTATCTTACCTTTTATGTTTGTTCATAAAACCAGGTTCGTAGGCTTTTATAATGTCATATTTTGCATCATTCAGATTGAGTAATTTAAGACTCTCCAGATATTTTTGTTTGAGCTCATCTGTCTCATGTCTGTCTTCTCCAGTAATGGCATATTTCCCAGGGTTTTGGTGAGTGTCGTCATATCTCTTCTGAAGCCGGAGTATTTGTGTGTAAGTTTAGCTTAACGTTAAAAAAAAACACATATGGAATCACAATTACAATGCTATATCGTATAATCAGAAATTTATGGTTGTTTTTGTTGACCCTGACACAAACTGTTTTCTCTAGTGATATTTAATGAATATAGGAATGATTGAGTTGGAAAGACTTGCAACCACTAAAATACATATAACATCTTCCGAGCACTTGTGGTGTAAATTGAAACAAGATATTGCAAGGGTGCATGAATTTATAAGTCATTGAAAATATTGTTAAAATTGTAGTCAAACGAGACAAAACCACTCATCAAACTAACACTGAAATGCAGATTACATAACACTTCAAATTACAAGAGTAGTTCTTCCAATCAAAGACCAATGACAATACAATGCTTTTATGTGTGGATGATAATATCAAGGACTCTGAGTAAAAAGACACAGATGTACCTAAATTATACATATAAATGCAGACCTAAACACCTAATATTTTAATGCACAAAATTATATTCCATGAATGTACAGAGAAAGGGGTCAATTTTAGTGGTAAAATACACCAAACTGTGCATTCTAGATGCATGTAGATAGATTACAGTGGTTTGCCCATTAATCCAGTCTAGTTTTCTCATCATGTGATAGATTAGAAGAGATGAAAATTGTGTCATGGATTAGAAGAAATGAAGATTATGTCTAACTATAAAATAAGAGACCACAGTAGTTTTATCCTTATCTCATAGTCAAGGACAATTTAGTGAAATGCCACTTTTACCTTATGCACCTAAAGCAATACTACTACAGCAGAGCTTATGAAGTAGGGCTGTGTAACTACATAAATATAAAATTTGCAGATATTTTTATAGACAGCCTTAATTGTAGATACTGCTATAAAACAGACCGAGAAATGTACATCATTTTTTACTTTCTCGAGCAGCTTCACTGCCTCTTGTTTGACATCCTCTGGGTTGTTGCTTGTGGCCAAAACAACAGCATGACAGAGGCTGAACATTCCTCTGAGAAGCGACGTCCATGATTGTCACACACAATTAATCAGATTCCTTTCCCCTGGATCAGACTGCTTTTTGTGAGGACATAAATGTCAAAAGCTGTGGCTGGGTGGTTTATGTTGCTAATGTCCTCAAAGTAACTCTTCAGCTCCTTCTCCTCTGACTCTGACAGAGTCTTATCTTTCTTGTGACTAGCTGATTTCATGTTGTGCTTATGCCTCTGATCAACAAAAAAGCTTTGTGTTTTATATCTGTCCAGAACATCTTCCATAGCTTTTCCAGTAGCTTTGTTCAACTTTCCTTTACATGTTTTTGTCACAGTCTTAGTCATATGCCTGGAGCAAGATTCAATAAATGCTTGGGAAACTTTTCCAGCAATGATGCTTAGGAGATCATCTTTCAGGTATTTCACTTCTGATAGATTGCATCTTCCATCCTGTCTGGACACACCCATCTCCTCCTGCAACTCGTTAATGTTCTTCAATAATTTTGAAGCAAATCTCTCATCAGCAAACACCGGTAACTGACTCTCAATGTATTTCTTCAAAAATGATGGGATCACAATGAATTTTTGGGTTTCATCTTTGGAAGTACTAGAGTACTTGATTTTTTTTTGAGCTCATCAACTGCTTGACTGATTTTTCAGACATGATTTCACAAGCTTGCCCATTTTCAAGGAGCAACATTGAGATTTTAACATCACTGTCCTCCTTCTGTGTTCCAAAGAGTCGGGCCTTGTTGTTCTCTACTGAATAGCACTCAAATGACACCTTGTTCTCCATGACTGATTCAAATACCATCAGAAGGTTGTACTGTTGTGAAACCCCAATTTTGCTCATTATGCTCTCAATTGCTTTCCATTTGTCATCCTGGAAGTCTGAAGCCTCGTCTTTTGTCTCTTCCTTGTTTTCAGCTTGTTTTAACATGTCAATGTCCTCTTCTGCATAGAACCCCAACTGTAAACCAGGAAGCAAAATATCATATGCTGAAAATTGTCCTGATGTTTCAGACCCTAAAAAAGCCGCCATGGTAGCTTTGTGAAAGTGCTGCAGCCTGGTTACCCGTTTAATCTTCCTGTTTCCAGCATTTCAATTCACTGACCAAATACTTGCCAGGACTTGTTCCACATGCCTCAGGCCACTGGAATCATGAGACAGAAATGTTACTTGAACTCCATTATCCAGAGTCATGTAGTCCACTTCATCTACTTTTACCAACTCAAATGTCCTGTTGCCTTAAGCAGTTTGTGTAGAAGGATAGAAATACAAGCAGTTCATAAAGCAAAACATGTTTGGAAAATGTATGCAAGATAAAAAGCAATTATCTAGAAAAAAAGCCATTCCAATTTTTAAAATTTATTTTATTTCATTAAAATAAGAAGTGAATTTAAATTCTTTAGTGTTTGCTGGGTTCTTGCTGTTCAAACAGACCACTAGATGGCGCTTTGCCTTGGGGGGAGTTAAGATACCTGTTTGAGGCACGTACCGAAGAATAAATCCTGCGGTAAAGCCAAACGCAAGTTCATGTTGTGTGCCTCTTCTGTTTATAACTACAGTCAGGAAAGTAACATTTGCTTCTCAAACTCTTGTTTAAATATGTCTGCTGCGAAGGCTCCAACGGTACCATATACTATTTGTTTATTGTATGCTTGCTGTAGCAAGCTTTCACATTCCTCTGGAGTGTTGGCTTTTGAAAAGGGTGGAGGCACAACAGATGATGTAACACCAAACATATCTGTGGTAGGGTGAAGCCGAACAAGGGTTGCCCAAAACGCACCAAAAACAAACAAAAAAAATGGCTCCGCCGCAAATAGCACGTAAGTGCAAGATGTTTTATTTACAGTGCAAAAAAATGGTCTCAACCAAAGTGAAGAAAAGTGAAAAAAATGTCCAAAATAGCAAATATTTACAGTGAAAGAATATGTATATATATATTTACAAGAAAAAAAAAACAAACAAAAAAATAAACAAATAAACAAATAAACAAATTGCTACTATCAATTTCTCAAAACCAATTCAATTCACTACACCACAGCTACACTCTGTTCACCTGACTCCCTCAACCTACAATGATGAAAAACCCCCTTTTGTACTGTAAGCACCTCCCCTTGGAACATACCAGCTTCCTTTTGTAGACTTAAAATAAGATGGCAATTAATTATCCACTCCAATACATACACATAATCACAAACACAAATATACACTCTACATGAAAAGGAGGGTGACTGAGAGTGCAGTGTGAGGTGTGCTGCTCCCTGTGTCACTGTGCCTTTGCACTGTTTCAGGGACCTTGCTGTCACCGTGGGGTGTCGGTCAGAACACAATCCAAGCATCCAATTTGGGTTTTTTATATTTATTAAAACGCACAGCACGACATGAGCACACTTGAATTACAAAAAGGGGGTTTGGTTGATATGGTCAGGTTTGGGTGTAGGTATGTGGATGTATGTGTGTGTGTGGAATCGTCACTGACGCACACCCCATAAACGTAAACTGTCCAGGTTCTGACTTTTTCTCGCCAGAGTTGGGGTTGATCTGACCATCGGGGAGGGTGCGAGTCTTATATATGCTGACCTGTATCTTTAACCCTATTGGTCGTAAGGTCAGAGGGCAGCCTGGATGGACAGGTCAGCTGGCTAATCCTGACCTGGACGAGAAGTTTATGGGTGCGGCCTTTGGTGTACGTGCAACTTGTTGACTTTAGGGTGCATCGGGGGGAGGGGGAGCTCTGCCAGCCTGATGGAAAAACACAGAACTTGCACAGTGCATTGGTTATCTAACATGTTGAAACTGGTAGTGTGAAATGATTAAACTGACTGAAAGGACTTGTGTTTAATATGAAAAATACTGAGAGGGTTAACTGACTAAATATAGATGGTGATGTTAAATGATTACTTTATGAAATTATGTAAGTGTATGTAAATCTGAGTTATACTTCCTTGGACAACCATTTAAGCACTGTCTTCTGAGGCAGAGATTCCCAACTGATGGCCCTTTTATACACTACAGTAATGTTTTAACTTGTACCATTTGTGGCTAGTAACAGCCGATCATTACATTTTAGCGTAAAAACCCCTTTTTCCTGGAGTGGCCCCTTCCCCGTGTGCATCACGCAGGCGCCACTCCAGCTAAACCAAATAAATGAACTCGCGTTCCTGCGGTTCTGTTTGGTCCTCCCCTGCACCGGTAGTCCCATACTACTGTAACCAAACAGATAACCAAACAGACGGACAAACAGAGAAAACAGAGGGAGACACGACAATCCAACAAACACTACAACGCAATACGAACATTCAAACAAAGCGATATGTATATAAAGACGGGACAAACATTTAACTGGGTAATTGTGTGTGAGTGTAACATGATAGGGACGATAACGGTAAAACAAACAGTAAAGACGCTAACAAACATTTAAGTGTAATTGGGGGTGTTTGTGGGGTGTTTTAAACTGTAAGATTGTGAACGTGAATTGGAAATGTTTGTGTGTATGAAACCGGGTAACCTGCTGTGTGCTTCGAGTGTGCACCCTCGAAGCTAACGCAATATGTTATTGGAATATGTGCATTATAGATATGTATGAATGACGTACACGTAACAGGACACAAACACGAACTAACACTGTACAATTACGGAAAAGTGGTTAGTTTGGGGGGGAAAAGGCGCCGCTCGCGGCCTGAGACAGAGCCCTCTGTCACATTACCTCCCTCCTCTTCTGGATTGCCGAAGGTCGGCAATCTGGAAAGGTAATCAGCCATTAGATTTTGCTTTCCTGCCTTATGCCTGATGACGAATTTGTAGGGCTGCAGTGCCAGGTACGATCTAGTCACCCATGCATTATGATCTTTCATGGTCTGGATCCAAGTCAGTGCTCGGTGGTCTGTGTCTAGGTCAAACTCCCTCCCCAGCAGATAATAACGGAGGCTGTCTAGGGCCCACTTTATGGCAAGGCACTCCTTTTCAATGGTAGAATACCTCTGCTCTCTGGGCAGCAGCTTCCGGCTGAGGTATAGGACGGGACGCTCTTCTCCTGGCTTGCCCTGTGCCAGAACTGCCCCAACGCCCACAGCTGAGGCATCCACCCGCACCAGGAACCGCTTACCAAAGTCTGGACTCTGGAGCACTGGGGACGCACACAATTGTCTCTTTAGGGTACCAAATGCCACCTCACACTCCTCTGTCCATTTGACTGGGTTCTTGGCTGTCTTACTGGTGAGATTGGTCAGGGGTGCAGCAATTGTGGAGAAATTGGGAATGAACCGTCGGTACCAACCTACAAGACCCAGGAATGACCTGACCTGTTTTCTGGTGCGGGGACGAGGGCTGTACTGGATCGCCTCAACCTTATCCACTTGAGGCTGGACTGCTCCTCTGCCCACCAGGTACCCCAGGTATTTGGTTTCCGGCCTTGCCCGCTCACACTTCTGCACATTCAGGGTGAGTCCTGCTTCCTGAATGCGCTGTAGAACCTTGTGGAGGTGCCGGAGATGGTCATCCCAAGAACTACTAAAGATGACCACATCGTCCAAGTAAGCTGCACAGCAGTCTTCACAGTTCCGCAGCACACGGTCCATCAGTCGCTGGAAGATGGCCGGCGCTCCATAGGCGCTTTCGCACCGAACAGTTCTAGGGTCTAATTCGATAGGAACTACCCCCTGTGGAGCTTCCCCTAGAACTACATTCGTTCTAGGGCCTTTTTTCTGTTTGCTTTCGCACCGCCAGTAGGAACGCTGAAGTGACGTAAGCCGGCCGATGGTATAGCAGCTAAGAGCTGTTGTTTACGACTAACCAGGATAGCTGCACATTTTGAAGTACAAATTTAATGACTTTTAAGACCTTTTAAATACCTCCAAAAGGAAAAAAAGAACCATTACTGCGGCAAAAGAAATCGACAAACTAGACTACAGTATACGCAGTTTATTGAGTTTTATTGAATTTGAATGACAGAAATATTGATTGCACATTAGATAACCTATAACTGCCTTCTCATTAACGAAAATGAAACTGTATGGCGATAGACCCAGTCCAATGGAGAAAATAATTTCCCAATGCATTTATGCATTTACCACCGCAGTAGCAGTGAATGACTTGATGGGCATAGTACTTTTCGGGTGCTAGCACAGCGCTTGTGCCTGACCCTTGCTCGCGGCATCGTGTTTTTTTTTTTCCCCCTTTTTCCCCGCCGCAGCCCTAAAATCGTAAGCTGGATAAACACATTCTTATTTTAGGTTAAAATGCGGATCACAGCCACACAAGCGGACACACAAGCACCTACCGAAGCGGAGTGTACGCTACCTCTTCAATGTACAAATATACATTGGATGTTGCAAAATGGTCATTGTTGGGGGATATAAAATACCGGTAAAATAAAACATAAAAACTATGTGCCCCCTCCTACAATTCCAGACATTTTGAGACATTAACATCAAAAGCTAAATGAAATACGTTCTAAGACTTTATATTTTGCACGGATCTTTAAAAATGGCGGTTGCAATCATCGTATACCTGCGTCTGGACCAATGGCTGTACACCAACGTCACAAGGTTCCTATTGTGCTGCAAAAGTACCTACCCTGGAGTAGGGGCTAAAAAAGCCCCTCAAAACGGCGTTCTTAGAACTAAAATCGTTCTAAGTTCCTGCGGTGCGAACACGCCAAAAAGGGGGTACTTTCTCCAATAGTTCTAAGAACTATGAAAAGTTCCTCCGGTGCGAAAGTGCCTCATGTAACCCAAACGGCATCACCGTGAACTGGAACAGGCCCATGGGGGTCCTGAAGGCAGTGTACTCCCGTGACTTCTTTTCCAGTGGCACCTGCCAGTACCCTTTACAGAGGTCCAGGGTGGTAATAAACCTGGCCTTACCAATCTTCTCTAGAAGGTCGTCAACCTGTGGCATTGGATAAGCATCAAACTGGGACACGGCATTCAACGAATGTCATCTCTTTTCACTAATCCACAGTGTTATGCAGCCTGTGCATCACTTGCTGCCGGTCCGATATCCCCCAGGTCTGGAGTCGGTAACACAAGCTGTGAAAGGTGCAGCAAAATACCCAAACCAAAACCAAAGTGAATCAACTGCATTATCACTGCACAATTTTGCCTTGATTTGTTAGTTGTCAATTAATAATTATTTTAATAGGGAAAGAAAGATAAAATTTGAATGTAAATGTACTATAAAAGCATCAATTTTGATTTGAATTTGTAAAAGCATCAATTTCGATTTGAATTTGAACTGGGCTTCAACATGATGATAAGAATGTTTTGTTCTGAAACTGGCTCAGGGTGTTTTTTTTCTGTCAGAGGATCTGTATGTTCCCTAGTTTGACAGTTACAGTCTTTGTCAAAAGCTGTATCCACAGTGATTGTTCTGATGTGGACCAAAAGTGTAAGATTATAATAATGAGACCAAGTCTGAAAGCAGCATTGGTAAGGACATTCAGTTCCACTTCATAGTTTCTGTCTCTAATACCTGTCTTATCTACATAATTAAGTTAGATGAAACTACTATAAAGTGTACGCTAATCTATAAGAATTATAGTTCAAGAGATGGTTAAAATAATGTTGAATAAATAATAAGAGGTTGGGCTGTGCTTCTCAAGAAAAACTGCTTAAGGACACAGAGCTCAAGGACCTTTATTGGTCAGTATAGTCACATGACACATCTTTTGACTTTGAGGCCTCACGTGAGTTAATCTAAAAGTCAAAATTTATAATCAGCAATTTTCTTTCAGCTGGACAAGTAGTAAAACCATTCTCAAAATGCACCCACGTTGCACCTCATCTCTCTCAACTGCAGCCGCGTCGTCCTCTATGACCTGATGAAGGCTATGTATATGCTGATGGTGACGCTCCTGGCCTTTATAACTGTTTCTGTCTCAGCTTCTCCCTTGCTTTAGATAGCTTCTCTCTGGAGATATCACTCTCTCTGCTGATTGCCTTCTGGATCCTTCTCCTTCACTGAAGTTTTTCAAAGTGCCTCTTCTTCTTGTTGTCCACGCTGTTCCTCTTGTCAACGTCGCTCCTGTTCCCTTTGGTCATCCTCTTCAATTTTTCCTGTTTCAAAGATCAAAGACAAAGGACCTTGTCTGTGAGGTGGTGTGTGTGTGTGTATGTGTGTGTTGATGCATGAATACGAATGTAGATTCGTAGCTGGTGCCTCAGTTGTTTAAATTGAGAACTGAGATAAAAGACTATTGAACTCTATTAATAAAAAAATAAATAGAAAAAAAAATTATAGGACGTACCATGGTTGGGGCACTGAGCAACATTGTTCTCCGTACTACAGTGAAGCTGAATCAGAGAGCGGTCAAAACTTTCTCTTAAAGTAAAGACAATGTTGCCACTTTTGAAAGAGTTGAATTCATAACCAAACGAATTTGAGTCGTGATATTGATATCTCAGATAGATATGGCAAATGATTGCTTTACTTTGCTTGTATTCAGCATTGGAGTGGGGATTAACAGGCTGAAATCCCTGAGGAACAACAGAGGAACAGAAAACTTTCATTATGTGCATTTAAGCTTTCTTTTCACAGCAAGTGGAAATATTTCCCACCATCCTCAAATTTGCTTAAATGTAGAAAAATGCATGGGTATCTTGACAACTTAAAATATGCAGAATAAAAGAGCTGGTTTAAAAAACTCAATTTTCACATTTATGTATAACTAACTTCTGCAGTTTATCAACCTTTTTCCGTGTCTACGGAACCATCTTCCTCACCATGTGTGGATATACATGTAGCCTCTATTAGGCAAGCATATTACTGTTCTGAAGGTCATAAGCCTCTTAATGTTCTATGTGGCTTTTTAAAGCCTTCATTACCGATTCATGAAGGTTATCAGCCATATGTCTCATTTCATGAGTGAATTCCTTTCCAGTTTCCTTAGTGATAGCTGAAATATGGATTTTCCATTTCTGTTTTGTATAACCCAGTGAAAAGGAAGTCACAAAACGCTCCCTTAAGACTATGGGTTAAACTGTAATTTGGAAGGTGGTGAAGCTCTTGACCATGAATCAGGAAGGTGGGTAGAGGATGCATGAATAGGCAGCTTATGTCAAAAAAGCTTCCAGAGGAGTGCCTAGGAAGAGCTTTAGACATACTTTAATCTGAATGATCCCAGAGGAGCGCCTAGGAAGAGCTTTAGACAGAGTTTAATCTGAGTGATCCCAGAGGAGCGCCTAGGAAGAGCTTTAGACTGAGTTTCATCTAAAAGATCTGAATTGTTCCTGCTTTGTGTTCCCTATCGGGACAAACTGTGTAATTTGTTGTTCACTTGAGAAAGTTCATCTATTTAATCCTTTTCAGTGAGTTCCATGAGACATGGTGTCTTTGCAAACAGAGCAATTCTGCTTAAGATTTGCTGTATACATAAATGGATGGGTTTCCTTAAAGTTCTCGTAATGAGAAAGACTCTACCCACTGGTAAAATTATTTTCTGTGGCTTTTGAGCTCTAAGTTGTGCTGCTGCTATGGCCTGTGCAGCTGTTCTGATTTTGAGCTGTTCAACCTGAAAACAAACTTAAAGTTTATAGCAGATATTAGACCCAGTTCCACATACCATATCCCATAATTAAATTTGAAATATGTTTGTATTTGGGTCATTCCAGAATTGGAAGACATTTTCTGTCCCACTCATGAAAATTCAAGTAATCCATGCACAAATCACTAAAATATGCACTTGTTGTGTAAATAATACTTGTCCTGAGACAAAATGTTTATAGTCATAGAAAAAAGTGGTTTATTTAAAATACCAAATAGCTCTTGACCACCCCCTAAAATGGCATTTTTCTCTTGTCCCACCTTCTTGATGACCAACTTGCATATCAAATATAACAGTTAAAATAAGTTTTAAATCCACATTTTGGCATGATTTTGTTGATATATGTATCTTGTTATTGTTTAAACAATTTGTTTAATCATCAACATATGTTAAATCATAATAGTTATGCACTAAAGTTGTGTCCCACAACATGCGCGTAACCCTGTTACTGAAACCTATTTAGCCTGGCAGAGGAAGAGAAAAAACAGGGAGTTACATGACACGGAGGAAATGTCATCATCAAGCTATTTGCTAACACTATGGGTAGACCAAAGGTAAGTCCTCTCCTCTATTTCTCATATTTTTCCAATCTTTTCAGCCTTGACTGAGTGTGTCACTTTAACTGATGCAACCCTGTTACTAAAATGATCAGAATAAGACAAAGTTTTCTTTCTTTATTTATATAACTAAGCTTGTCCTTGACCTTCACAGTAATGTTTAGTGGTGTAACGGTACACAGAAGTCACACCACGGTTTGGACATTATGGTTCGGTACGAGTGCAGTACAACAGGAAAAAAACAAAAAAACAAAAAAAGCATATGGCTAGGTTTCTTTCATTTATTTTGAACAGACAGTAGTGCAAGTTACAGTTTGTTCCACCTTATGTTGTGTAGTCCCCCCGAGATACTTGGTAGAGCCTGTTGTGCGTTATAGGTGCCACAGAATGGAAATCACGATTTTCCGTGCCCTTTTGAATTCACTGAGATGAATGTGCTATGGAAACATTGTCAAAGTATGAAAACATGCATTTTCCTCCTACAGCCATATGATCTATGTGCAAAAAAAAACAAGCTTTTCTATAGCCCGTTCTGAATTCCACGTTTGTGACGTCACAACTGCACATGGTCGCCTACAGCTGCGTTGTAGCCATCATAGGCTATTGACAGCCAGCACTGCTATCTATTATTCATTAGGAAATGCAGTCTACTCCTTACAACAATGTACTGGTAAACAAGGACATAAGGTCCTTGTAAACTTTTGTTGTCAATTGTTTGCACCACAGTCAGATCCCAAATCTTAGAGAGAACAGATCTAACCAACAAGAGAGTGAAATGAGTGACTCGCACTAGTGAAATTTGGTTCATCAAACCTTGCACACAGGCTTTGCGTATTCTTCGTACAACTGCATGTGTCGAACCGTAACGCAACCCTGTTATTTTAACTTGCAACCCTGTTACTGTTACCCTTGCATTCCTAATGATCCCTCAGAGATACATAAGATATTATTAAAAACATTCATGTGGTCCTGAGTATTTATTTGTCACATTTATTTCACGATGTACACTCAAGTAATGTATCTATTCAATTGTTTTACTTTGCGCAACCCTGTTACTCCAATTTCAACCCTGTTACCATATCATTTTTATTAAAATAATCTTAAATGATTTTCTCAGCTCATGCAGGTTTAACCTATTAACCCATCCTTTTAATAGTTTGAATGATTATATGCATAATGTATCTGAGCAAATATTTGAAAATAAATACTGAAATTATTAAAAAAAAAACCCACACACATTAGCACACAACAAATACTCTAACAAATACTCTCAAATAAAACATCTCATAAAAAGTGTACCTTTGATGTCTGAGCTGGACAAAGCAAATTATTTGACAGTTTATGACCTGTTTTTCTCAAATACATAACAGAAAATGATAAAATGAAAGGTCAATTTTTTGAAAGGTTTGATGCCTAAATTGTACTCCAATTTGGAATGACCCATTTGCAGTACAGATCAAGTCATTTGAAATATCTTAAACTCACATATTACTTGTATAATGCATTTTGATTTTATTTATCCAATTGGTTTACTCTCTGCAATCACTACAAAAATATCTTTGAAAATAATCAGTCAGCAACCTTCTTTTTGGTGTCTTTTTCTCCTCTGTATCTATGTCTATAAGATACACTGAGGTGAAATCGTCAATGAGTTCATATGAGTTATCTACAGAGATTTTGGCTCTTTCCAAGCACCATAAACTAACATTGCTCATACCAAACCAAACTAGCTAGTAAGCTCCATATAATAACCACATAATTTGATGTATTGACTGGAACAACACGAAAGACAAGTTAAAGATAGGACTATCGCATGCATTATTAAGTGTTCAGTATCTGAATTAAGTTTGCAACTTTAGAAATGGGCTTAATAACTAAGCCAAAGGATGATGTTTGATCTTGCACATACCAAACCAACTAGCTAGCAAGCTGTATATAATTTGATAACACTTTTTTAATATTGTGAGTGGTAAGATAAAAATAAGATTACCACATTTATTATTAGGTTTTGGTAGGTGATGAGTAAACTCTCCTTGCCAGCACATTTTAAATGAACTGAATCTATTTGAAATTTGTGAGTTTGCTCATGTATGCTCCTCCTTGCATTTCATGCTTTCTCAATTACTATGAGCAATGACCTTAACTGCCTCTGACACAGCTGAAGATGCCTCTTAAATTTTCAGTGAAACACTAAAAATTGTGAAAACTGTGAATATGGTTTATGGGCAGCAAGTAAAACTGTTCTATTATTATTATAATTACATTACATTATCACAGAACTGTCTTTTTGAACTCACAACACATGTTAGTCTTCATAGTGACAGAAACCCTGGCGAGTAGCAGCAGCATGTACCCTGTAATATTCACATTAGTTTTGAAATGGCCCTCTTACCTTTGAGCTAGACTTTGAGTAGTACCAGGTATAGGGAGTCTCATTCCTTACTGAAACTGTTGAGCCCATGGTTCAGGATCTGTTCAAAAGATGTTAAAGTAAATTAACTAATGTTAAGATGTTCATGTAGTGTCTATCTAGGTAAAAGAAAGGTAAAAAAAGAAAAAATGTTTTTCCCATTAATGGACGTGGTCAAGATAGAACTTTTCACATCCTCTGTGTGAACTATTCCATGACCTTTTGCCCTTTCATTTTGGCTATCAATGTCCATTTTGAGAGAAATCCCAAGTTACCATTAAATTCACTCACTGACCTCTCCCTTCTCCTCACCAAGGGAGAAACCTTCAGCTGACTAGTCGTCAGCCCTTTTCAGGTCAAAGACATAGTGCTATTCCAAGTTCACTAGCCTACATTGGCCACTTGAGCGCTCAAGCTAAATTGTAGTTGGAGATATTAGTCTCAAAACGTTACATCACTACTTGACGTCACGGTGGAACAATGTGATCATGTTTTTTGATGTATTCTTCTCATTTCACGAATAAATTGCATATTCTTCTAATATCAGTGATATAATATATATCATTCCTCAGTCCAGCATGGAGCTGAAGCTCTAAGTGCTGTTAAACAGGAAATTTGAAAATGAGACACATTCACATTGCAGTGTCCCCTGGAAAGACCACTCTTCTGATCTACTGTGCTGATAAAGACCGATGTCCCCCAAGTCAAATATAAGTGGACAGTTGTGAGTCTTCTCTTTAATCACTCATTTTAGTGCACGAGATGTTTGTGAAACAGCTATGCTGAGAATAAATAATCCGAGAAGAAATGCTTGATGAAACATGGTACTAGATCCATTCCTTAAAATTTGAAGCCTCAAAATTACCTGAAAGAAAATCTGGACCTAGTTTCTCAAAAAAGAAAGGAATCTTCCACACAACAGCAGTAAATGTCACCTTATTATTATTATTATTATTATTATTATTATTATTATTATTACTATTGCAGACAATTGCAAATGCGTTCAGTTTCTTTCTTTCTTCCTTTCTGTCTTTCTTCCTTTCTTTCTTTTGTTCGTTCTTTCTTTCTAACTATCTTAAGAGCTTCAATTCAAAAGAGGATATAGTTCATCAGGGTGTAATGCAGGGACGCTGCTAGACATAAAGCTCTACTGGGGCACAGCCCCCCCCCCCCCATTACTCAAATCACACAATTTTTTTTTCTTGAATGCCTGCTGTGTTTATGAAATGTGCTGTACAATGCGCTATATGAACTTTCCTTGCTTAGCCCACTTTTAAGGTCACTGCTATACTGTTGCTGCTGAAACTGAAACAACTGCTGGTAAAGGTAAAAATATAGAGATACTAATCTTTATGAAAATATTTATTTAAACATACATTATGAACATTCTCAACATGTTTTTAGGCATAAAAGTCATACCCTGCATATGCAAATAATAACAACAAAACCCAACAACATGACTTGAGTCAACCATAAAGTATATATATATATTAGGGGTGGAGCCAAATCCATATCTGTTATTCAGCAAGGCACAAATAGTGGCTTTATCTATTTCATACAAATATTTTAAAAATTGTTTGTTTTTGGGAAGAAAAAAAAAGTCAGATAGCTGGTGTTCCTCATTACGATGAAGTATTAGGGCCGCAGCATTGAGGGGAAAAATTCTGAGATTTTGAGAATAAGGTTGTAATATTATGAGAATAAAGTCGTGACTTCTGAAGAGGATCAGAGGAACAGTCTGCTGCGATGCTGTGCTGATGTGCCAAAAGATTAAACAGGCCTATTTCGTTATTTGTGAAACCTAAAGCATAACTTAACAAGATCCTCCACGTTCTTCATTTTTAATGTAGACGGCAGGCTGCTCTTCTGATATTTCCCCTCTGAAACACGTAGTCTAAAATTACGACCTATTCTCGGAATATTATGACCTTTTCTCCTAAAATTATGACTCTACTCTTGTAATATTCTGACTTTTTTCTTGTAAAATTACGACTTTATTCTTGTGGCAATTTCCTCCAGGTCTGTGTGGTTCTTTCTTCAGAATAGACACATTTTCTTGCACAAGTCCTGATACGTATGATAATGTGGTGCTGATGTGCCAAAAGATTAAGTTATTTGTGAATCCTGTACTAAAGTGTAACTTCACAAGATGCTCCACGTAGGAGATTAGCCTATGTTAGCTCTGGCAGTGTAGTTACTAGCTAGTTCACCTACACGCTGTGCTCACTGCTCAGTCAGCCTGCGTGTCACATGGTTGCGTCCTCCAGTTAGAGCGGATGGTGCCAGGGTTCACAATGTTCATGTAGGCATTTATTAGTTTAGTGTTTAGTTTACTGGCTTGTACAACATTGTGTGGATTATGAACTGAATGCTACTTTTAAAATTATATTCTTTTCAGAGGTTTATGGTTATACATGTTTATTGCTGGGTTTATGAAAACCATAAACCAATAATACATTTAAGTTTTCATAATTATTATAATAGTTTCTTGAAGAACTCTTATATTAACACTTTAATGGCCAAAAATTGGAAGTGTAATGTCCACTTTTATTCGACTACAAATAATAATACAAATACTGGGCTCTCTGACCTATATATATATATATATATATATATATATATATATATATATACACATATTGTGACGAACTCAGCTGCGGGTGTCAGGGTCTGGGAGACACCGGCTCGTCCCTGCTCCGCCTCGCCGAACTGTCAGGGTGGTGTGTGGTGCATCACTGATACGGACGCATTTTGGGGAATAGCTCAACAGATATTTTATTGGGCACGGCTGACAAGCGCACAAAACAAAAAGGAACTCAATGCCGTCTCTCTTCCACACACAAGTAACCCGCGCTTTTCAGGGCGCTTTTTAGTCACATGCTCCCCCTACGTAATATGACTCGTTACAATATATATATATAAGAGGTGTACAGAGACATCATTATCTGTATCTGTATCTGTATTTCTGTATTCAGATAGTAGACTGGAAGTGGGCGTGGTTTATAGCAGAAGTCACGTAATTTGGGCAAATGTTGTATTTTCTTACCTGATATTCATTGGCAATGCAATTTTTGTGCCTTAAAAGCATTAAATTGATATAATATTGGCATATAATTAATTATGAACTATATTTCCACATCCTCATACTGTACTTTTCATCTCTCTCTCTCTCTTTGTGTTTTAATTTCTAACTAGACTAAGTTTTATGAACTGTCTGAGCCACCCCACCCCCCCACCATCCCTTTAACTGGGGGACATTGAATAATCAGAAACTGAAAAAAAAGTATTATAGATCGAAAGATTCAGAAAGGTCCATCGCATTATTCATGCTTTTCCGAATCAATAATGTATTCGGATTTGGGTACATCCGAATATACATCATATATATATATATATATATATATATATATATACACATACATATATATATAAAATCTAAAAGCCAACAAAGTGTTCCTCAACAGTTTGGGAGTGCCTCTCATGTCCAACACCAAGTCCAAACTGAGTTGGTTCATTGTTTGAGCATTAAACAATACCGTCCATTTCACATTTTGGCAAAGTGGTAAATGACTGTGACTCAACTTGCAAACCTCTTCCTTCCCAACTGATAAGACAGCAAGATGAAGCCTGTCTTGTCCTATTGTGCAGCTCAGTGTGGAACTGTCTCAGCACACTGAATGTCCATTCACAACTGTAGCTGTTAACAGGGACTGTCAGAGAGATCTGAATGACCTGTATCAAGGTTAGGAACATGACTTTATCAAGCAAGTTAAAACACATTGCATATCTTTAATTAGAAGGCTTTTCTTGTTGCAGGCCAATTAAAAGTTAAGTGATGAAAAATGCTGGTCCATCTCAGCAACCATCATGTCATGGCAAAGTAGAAACAGGTTTATTTTTAGCTGCTCTTCATCACTGAGGTCACTCACTGCTCCACAAGTGGTGTCCACTACATAAATCTCCATGCGTCTCTGCTTCTGCCTTTGTCTGGTAGCAGCACATGGCTCTGGGATCTGATTTGCTACACTAAAGCTCCTTGCTGTATCACACAGCTTAGCAGCCTTCTCATCTGTGCACATTTGCTTTAGAGTGTCACACACAGCTCCTTTGTACTCTGCAGCTACAGCAGGGTCTATTGTTTCACCTTGCAGATATTTGTACAGGTTCTCGATTATAGACAAAAGACTTGCAAATCATCAACAGGTATACTGTGGAGAATCTACTGAGTTTTACATGGAGTCTTACTGCCATGGAGCTGTTGATGCTGGAGAGGCATTGAAGGACTGCAGAGAGATCCTCTAAAATTGCATTTATAGATCGCAACTGGTATTACCAGCAGGTCTTTGAGAGCTGCACAAGCTCAGTTGGATGTAACCCCAGCTGATTTTAAACATCTTTGAAGATGTGATGGTTCACATGCGACACAGTACTAAAGTACCGTGACAAAGTACTAAGTTCCGTTGATGTGCATAGCAGTGCACATAAATGGCCTGTGGATAATTTACTTTAAATCTGGCATGGACGCTTCCAACTGCCCCACTCATTACTGCTGCACCATCATAAGCCTGTGCAACACACTAAAGGTATTCAATGCCATTATAAGCCAGCTGTTCTTCAATTGCAGCAGTTATGCATTCTGCATAAAATTCTTTCAATTCTGTAATGGCCACTAAACACTCCTTTACTCTATCTACAGTGACATAACAGACACATATAGCCATCTGCTCAGTGTTTCCATCTCTGGCTTCATCTGCTGTAACTGAAAACATTCCTGCATCTTTTACTTCACTGACAATAGTTGCTGTTACCGCTTAATCACAGCACTCAATTGTCTCATTTTGAGATGAAGGTGATAAATATGTACTGTGTGATAGGGCTGAGTATGACTGCAGAAGTGGATCAAACTTTTTTAGGAGTTTTATACACTCAAACAAATTTCCCTGACTGTGGCTGGAGATTCCCTCATTGTGGCCACGGAATGGAATGTTTTGTTTAGCAAAGAATTATGTGACCGACACAATAAGACTGATGTACTCCCGTCCCTCTTTGATTTCTGCTTCATCTGCTGAGTGTAACTGTTCAACAACACTACCATCAGCAGCACTGGCCTCAATGCTGTGCCAGGAAAGCAATGCTTGCTTTATGGGCAGGTTTTTTTTCATGCTCTCTAAAGATCCACAGCTTTTTTTCTAATATGTCCGACCTGTTTTTACAAAAGTGTCATGCTTCATGTGTTTACCAAACATCCTACATGAAAAACAAAAAGCTGCATCTCTGGATGTGGACTATTCTAACCATGGAAAGCTTCCAAACCAGTTAGAGTTAAAGCATCGCTTTTTTAACCCAAGGTTGTGCTGGGGACATTGGGACAACTTCACTTGGTTTGGGCCACAATGCTTATCCCCTAGGTGACTAATGTTACCTTCTACATTTTGGACACTGATTTTTCTCCTTGGCCCCAGTCTGATGTTCTCTGCTACTGTGGCAACTGTTCCCTCACTTTCATCTCTAGAGTGTCTCTCCTGTCTTTCACCTGTCTCTCTCCTCTGTCTCGCTTTGCCCCAACTGTTCATTCAGCTCCATCTCTCCTCCTCCTCTTCCTCCTCCTGCACTCTGCTCCTCTCTCTGGTGCAACGTCCCAAAAACTGAATCTGATCAACTATAGCCTCCCCAAATTCATATTGTTGAAACTCGTACTGGATGAAGGACTGTATGGGAGTGTTCGAGTATTGTGGTGTCGCCCTGGTGTGTCGGTAACTGTACGTTCACACTGAGCGCGGCGAGAGCGTCAAAGTGACCGGAAGTCATTCATTTTCAATGAGAGCCAGCGTCTTTAAGCGGCGAAGAGCGTCGCGGCAAAGGGCGTCGCGGCGAGGGTGGTTTGGGCGTCAAAATACAGTTGAAGTTCGGTTAACTTTATGGTAATGAGATATGACGCTGTTGGGCGGCAACCAATAGAAACTTGGAAGTGCTCCGCTCTAGAGAATTGTAGAGAACACGACAGTATAAACTATTGTTCCCACAAAACTTTTGGTCCTAAGCAAAATGGAGGAGAAACTGATTATATCGGTGGTGGGTTTCCCCATGTTGTACTGTAATGTAGGTCATGCACAAACGTTAGTGTTAATTAAAGACCAAGGCTAGTAAACGTGTCCTATAAACTCCATGCTGGAATTTGACCTAGCCTATCATTAACACAAAAGACACACAACAACAAAAAGCTTTTAAGTAGTGTTTTTCATTAGTTAATTTTGTTACGAAATATGTAATTAGCATTGTTTATTTATTTCTGTCACGTTCACACTGAGAGCGGCGAGAGCGTCAAGAGTCGCCCAAACCTCCCTGCCAACGACGCTGTTGAACACTGTGGACGCTCTGCCGTTGATGAAACAGGCGGGTACAAGTTCCTTCGGAAAGCTTGGTTATGCAAATGTTTTTAAAGGGGTTATAAAGCAAACAAACAGGTCGAGCGGTATCTTTGTGCTGACTGACCACCAGTAGGCTATAAGTTAACCTTATGAGATATTTTAAATTAGAAGGTGTGAAATCGACCGATGACAGAAATAAATTAACACTTCTATAAATAAACTATGCAAATTATGTCACACACAAATGCTATCTGATCTCCTTGGTGTTTGAGCTTTATTTTGTGAAAACATTTTGGATATTCAGCGCTTATAGGTCCAGATTATATATTCATGAAAACAGGATGACCCAAGTCTCTCCAGTATGTGAGTACAGTACAGTCTGTGTGTGTGTGTGTGTGTGTATGTGTGGGTGAGGAAGAAACTGAGCTGCAGTTCTGAAGTAGAGAAACCGGCTATTTATAGTATGTTAAAGAATTCTAGTGAAGTAACCCTAGTGGACTACACTGTCTGCCACATTGAAGAACTCTGGGTTAAATGAATGATCACGTCTACCTCTAACCAGCAAGCATAGGATTCATTCACGCTCCATAGATGCCAGGTTAGAGTTACACACTAATTTTCTGTCATGGTCTATGGACCCCCTGAAATAGCCTTGGCCACCCCATGTATAAAACTCTAGCTCCACTCCTGGTTAGGGGGTACAGTTGTTCATATGCCCAGGAGTGCCGTGGGGGTGGGGGTGGGGGCGTAGTTAGGATGATTCCAAGGGCCCAGCACTGACAGGCGGCCCTCAAAGTACACTATTATTATTATTATTATTATTATTATTATTATCATAAGTAAGTAAGAATTCTTTCATAGTGCCCAAAATTTCTAGTGGTGCCCTATTAAATGTCTCTTCCTGAGCACAGGAGGATGTTTGATATGAGGATATTTAACTGGTAGATGTTTTATTTTGCTTTTTAAGCAAAATCAGTAATGCCACGTCTGCTTGACTAAGTGTTTAAACTCAGTTTGTGAGGGGTACTCTTAGGTGATGTGACCATGCAGATATTTGACTTACATAAATATTGCTTCTTATCCAAACATGACTATTCAGTGACTGCCCGTCTGGGGTCTTGGTCATGGAGGTAACAGACACTACTGTTCTTAATATGCTGAACTCAGCAGTGGATTTCTGGAAGTGATATAGGAGCTGTACTGCAGTGCGGCACACACTCACACACACACACACACACACACACACACACACACACACACACACACACACACACACAGGCAGGAGTTCACAAAGACAAATTCATATATGCAAGCACTCACACAGATACACATACAGACAGGCACACATGCACACATACCCGTGTACACACACACATACACACACATACACAAACACACATGCATATGTGCACACAGACACACACTCCAAATTCATTCTAGACATTCCAAATTCAGAAAAATCTTGCCTCGTGGCCAATGCAATACATAGAAACATATATGTTTTGTATGAAATGTTCTTTCATGTACATGTTCAGTACACAATGGTAGCTCTTGCAAAACCATTACAAACCACAGGAGACATTTTGTTGGCTTAAACATGTCTGAATTACATGTTTTTATGTGGGATATGACCCATGCTCTCAGCAGGACTGCCTTGTGCAGTACATATATCTCCAGCGCCGATCCCTGAGGAAACACTCACACACACACACACACACACACACACACACACACACACACAGGGACCCTTTCATTATTAATTACTGTGTTATCAGAAAGCGGTAGGGGACAGTTTCACTGAGATGAAGATTTGCTTCTAATACACAACTTCAAATTATCCTGAAAAAAGTACAAAGTACTTCACAAGATTAATGCTAATACTATGACTACCACAACTTCTGTTACTACTACTACTAGTACTACTACTAATAATGATAGTAATAATAATAATTCCGTCTGGTTAAGGGATATTATGTTGTCTGAATACAATAAGTGAGCACTCTTAGCCTTTCACTGAAATATCATTCACTCTGTCAGTATTTTGATTGACTGTGAACTATTTGATTAATGATTGTGTGGCTGGTAATCTGATATGGTTAATATATCTAGAAATAGGGGCCAGCAATATTTTCAATTCTTAATAGCAAGCAGGATAGGATGGCATGCTTACTCTTTACTGTTTAAATGGTAGCTGCCAGTCCCACTAAGTAATTCAGTGTTGGCACACTCCAAGAGAAAGGTTAATCAAAGTAGTTTATGTAGGTGGTCCACTGACACACCACATTGCACTGATTGTAGCCCAGGCAGCAATGGAAACGCCATCTGTGTGGGAATTCACTTAAAAACTCCACAGCTCATTAGAATTAGAATTTGAATTAGAATCTCTGTGATCGCACACACTTTGAGCAGTGAGTAGTGAATTTAAGCTCTGTATTTATTCCATCCTATACATGCTGGTAGCAAGCACACATAAGCCCCTTTCACACATGCACTGCAACCCTAAAATAATCGGGATTCTAACCGGGGGGGCTGTATGCGTAAACAAAAATGTCCAAATCAGTCGACTCGGATTCTAAACAGACTTTATTTTAGTAGTCCCCTAGTACAAACTCTGTTTTCTCTTCGTTTGGGTCCATGTGTGAATAGAGCGGGTTATAGTCCGGAGTATGCACAGCGAGCAAGTGGACGTATTGATGCCGTTTCTAATATGCGACTGGCGCGAAACCGGAAGAATACAAACATCCGAGGGTGAAGAAGAAGGGTCATTTACATGAAGACGCCAACGAAAATGTCTAACTGGAGAGACGATGAGATTCGGGAACTTCTGTCAGTCAGGGCCGACGCTGAAATCGTCAGACAAAAGTCGGTAGCCTTGTCTGTTTTTGTTGTAAACAAAACACTGTGATTTTCTCAGAGTACGTTTTGCGTCATGTCCTGCCTCCTGCAAGCTCTACCCAGGCGCCACCCCCCTTCTAAACCAAACGGAGTATTTCGAGTATGTGTGAAAGCGTCTGACTCGGACTATCTGCTTCTGTGTGCTGCATGAGTGAAAGGGCAACTTCAGACATAATGCGAACCTAATTCTGTGGTTATAGTCCGTAGTGCACATGTGAAAACGGCTATACACAGCAGGAGCAGGAGCAGTGGGCATCACACCTGCACCCAGGGGGCAGTTGGGGGTTACATGCAGTGGATATTGTGAGGGGGGGGGTCACCAACTCCCCTGCCCATATTTTTCCCTGCAGGTCCCGGGATTGAGCCCACATCTCTAACCATTAGGCCACGGCTGTCCCAAACAATGTGAATATAACAATATGAATCAGAGAGCTCAGTGTTTCTACACTAATTATCGATTCTCCAAATATTGAACGAATAAATATCACTTTGTAATAGGGGTTGCACAGAGTACTCCAGCATTCGAGTACTCGAGCAGTTACATTAGTTCTCGAATGTCTACATTATCGTCGAGTACTCCCTAATCACGTGATGCTAGATCTTGCGCGCCCTCAGTTCCCAGTTCGAGTCCTTGGTAAACAAGAGGAATGATGGCGACAGCATAAAAGCGTGAATCGATTGTTTGTTTGCTTTATTGTTGTATTTCACGGTGCAGATTTTCTTTCTCAACTGTCGTTGTGATGAAATCAATGTACAACATTTGTGAGTTGTGGATGGATTTCTCAAGGATTGGTCTAACATCGAGTCTGTCATATAATAGACTAGGCTTCTAACGCGGCTAAAAAAATTTATGTTGTTAAAAGATAGATGCAAGCAAATATGACTAATTCCATTTTTAAGTCCGTTAGGCTTACTAATGATGACCAGGCAAAAACCAGCCCCTATATCTAAACACAATAAGAACATTTAAAGGAGAAATAATGGTGCGTTTTCCAATTTACCCGGGTTTAACCCACTATTATGCACACAAAATTTTCTGAGTGAGCTTTCTGTCTTGGGCTACTGTAGAATGTTGGTAACAATAACGTTAAATTATTGGCGGTATCATCCATGCTTCACCATTGTGTAAGGTAATACCAAGTGTTATCTTCATATCGTATCATTAATTTTATGCTTTGCCCTATGCGCTGGGATCAACTGCATCATAGTTGCATAGTCTTTTAATTGATCCAGTAGCACCGCCCCCGTACCGAGTACTCAAGCTTTTCAGGAAATAAGTACTGAAGTTATAAAATTATGTACTCGTGAAACTACTACTTTGTAATTATGATTCATCTTAACTGTATTAAAACAGATAAGAAACTTTGTCCTTTCTCATGTATTTAATATAATATATTTAGTATGCAAAATTCTCTAACAGTGCTAACTTTGCAGTGGTGCATATGGTAGCAATGGCATTCTACTCTTGCCTCTCGTTACTCTTGAAATATTGTTACCAAGTTATTCCAATCATGCCATCCATATGGAAACTTCTTTTCTAAACTCTGGAACCCTTAGGTTTGAGACCTTAACATGTGCATGATGCCCAAGTCTTTCAGCAGTGCAGTAAGTAAACTGCAAACAGTGGACAGTGTCCAGCACACTGTACTGTCTGTCCTCATGGTGGTTGTCATGGTAATTGCTCATGTCTGTTAGGACATAGTTCTTTGGACACTGAAAGGTGAAATCCTGGTCATTTACCTACTCTGACCAGAAACAGGTAGGTCCACTGCTGAAGGTGTCCTTGCAGCCAAAATCCCAGATTCTGTCTTTCCTATGGTGATTGTGCTGACTGCATTAAGAAAACATGGGTGTGAGATGATTAAAATGCAAAGTGCTAAGCTCTTCGGCCAGTGTCTACAAATGAAAGTATATGGTTTTTGGCTGTCACATTTATGGAAAAGGTGTTAGCACATTGAGTGTGGTTAATGACATTCACCTAATACCAAAAAAGAGGAAACAAAACTATGATTTGTGTACCCATAATTCTTTAGATGTACATACATACAAACAGCACAGATGTGTTACCTCTGTTACTGTGTAACCTCAGGTTTTGGAACACAGGCCTGGCCAAATAGCCTAAAGTGTGAGACTGCCTTTGCATATTGAGAAGAAAAGAAGAAAAATGTTTTGCACCAAAGACATTTTGCACCAAAAATAATTTTTGTGTTACCTGCGGTGTCCATAAATCAAGTGTGAATTGCCTTTTACACGTTTAATATTCTCTATTATTTTTCCTCTGGTTTCGTCACAAAATTAGGCACTTCAGGCTCCCCTAAAGCTGAGTTTAGTCCCAGTGGTAGTCCCAGTCTCTGCCTTTTGTCATGACATGTTTTCCAAAAAAGTCAGGGCTCGACCAAAAAAGCTGAAAATATGACAATACAAATGTTATCTATCTATCTATCTATCTATCTATCTATCTATCTATCTATCTATCTATCTATCTATCTATCTATCTATCATCTATCTATCTATTTATCTATCTATCTGTCTATCTATCTCTATCTGCCCACCTGCCCGTCCGTCCGTCCGTCCATCCGTCAGATAACACAGCGTTGGCTGCAGTTCTTATATAGAGTACCTGCCTCAGTGAAACACAAGGCTGTGTCTGTGTAAACCAGTGAGTGTGCTCCAATTATAGTTATATCACACTGCTCAGCCTCCCTGGGATTGTCGAACCTTGGATCCAGGAGGAACAATGTGGATTCCGTCCTGGCCGTAGAACAGTGGACCCACTGCTCACCCTTGTACAGATACTGGAAGGATCATGGGAGTTTGCCAGTCCAGTCTACATGTGTTTTGTGGATCTGGAGAAGGTTTACGACCATGTTCCCTGGGGTGTCCTGTGGGAGGTGCTGCGGGAGTATGGGGTGCCAGGTTGGCTGCTGCAAGCCGATTGATCTGTGTATAACCGCAGTGAGAACTGTGTCTGTATTTTCAGCACGTTGGACTCTGTGAGTATTGGACTCTGTCAGGGCTGTACCTTGTCTTCAATGTTGTTCTTGATTTTCATAAACAAGATTTCAAGGCACAGTCGGGGTGAAGAGGATGTCCAGTATGATGGCCTGAGGAGCGGGAGATCGACAGGTAGATCAGGGTGCCAGTCATTCAGTTGTTGTACCTGATCGTCGTGGTGAAGAGGGAGTTGAGCCAGAGGGCAAAGCTCTCAATTTACTAGTCGATCTTTGTCCCAACCCTCACCTATGGTAATGAGCTCTAGGTAGTGACCGAAAAAATGAGATCGCGGATAAAAGCAGCGGAAATGAGTTTCGTCCGCAGGGTGGCTGGGTGCACGCTTAGGGATAGGGTGAGGAGCTTAGACACCTAGAAGGAGCTCGGAGTAGAGCCGCTGCTCGTCCACATTGAAAGGAGCCAGTTTAGGTGGTTCGGGCACCTAGTCATGATGCCTTGGCCCCTCCCTGTGGAGGTGTTCTTGGCACGATGAACTGGGAGGAGACTCTGGGGCAGATCCAGGACACATTGGGAGAATTATATGTCTTGGCCTGGGAATGCCTTGGGATTCAACAGGAGAAGCTGGTGGATGTAATCTGGGAAAGGGATATCTGAGCTACCCTCCTCAGCCTGCTGCCACTGTGACCTGGTCTCGGATAAGCGGCAGACAATGATGATGATGATGTTTGTACAAGTGCCAAGTATGGTCTGCGTTATGTCAATACTGCTATTAATTAACTATTAAATGATTAATTATTTCCTTTTAATCACTTACTAAGTCTGTCTTCCAATTCTCATTGAAAAGTTCATTTAGTACAGAGAGAGGTATTCGTGGCTAACACATGTTCCCTGGAAAAATAGCCAAGTTTTCTTTTGTCCATGTATCGATTTAATTGATTTATAATTCTGTATCAATAATGTAGGGGTCGTCAGGCCGTAAACCATATTACCCTTAATTCCCTGCTTGACCGCATGGGTAATCTGTACCCATCTTCTCAGGTTTCACTGTAACGGTATTGGTTACAGCAATGGAGCAGATACAGTGATGACGCAATTTTCGCCATAAAACCGCGGAAAATTCCTCTCTTTCCAGCTTTTTTCCGTTCTTTTCCACCTCTTTCCAGCCCCGCAATGCTGCAACTCAGCGGGTGTCTCTTTTCTCTGCCGAAGAAAAGGACAGCGTAACAAAGAAGCGAGACATTTGTACAACCAAAGTTTAATTTACTTTCTCTCGCGCAGTTGCAACTTTAACTTCTACCGGCAAGTTACACTGTAACGCACACAGTAATCGACGGAAGAAAAGGCGACCGGATCCCTTTCTACTTCTTTAAATGTCGACGAACTAAATCAAGAACCCTTAAAGATCATCGAACGAGTAACGGAGCCCCGAAGATCTTCAAGTGACAAGGAAAGGAACTTCTCTCTGGACCTGCGAATCGCACTGCTCATCAGACTACCAAAGACGTACCTTCGGTCGCCACGCAATGAGCTATTCAAAGTAAGGCTGGCATCTGGGCATACTTTAGTATTAAGATCATACGCACTTAACGTGAAGAAAGTGTTATCATTTGAATTCTTTTATGATTTTAATGTACACGCTGTATTTCATGTACGATGCGTTTTTTAGCCGTTTATTATTTTCTTGTGAAGGATAGATCTGGCATGCGTTCTCTCTCTCTCTAACTCCCTTTTCCTGATTGCACACTTCCAACATTGGGATTGCAGCGTGACTTAAGGGTTGGGTAGAGTTGTTGAGTTTAGGGCCTACTTACTTGAGACTAGCTCTCAAGTTAGACATTCTTTGGTCTCTCGCACACATGCGATTCTCGTTGCCACCCCCACTCTAGTTGGTGCCTAGCACACACCCTTGCGCACTAAATCCTCATACCACGCATACCTCTTGCTGTACACATGCGCACAGCCTCTCTCCCTCGCTCCTCCTCCTCTCTTCTGTGCGCCTGCGCAGAGCCTCTCTCCAAAGAACTCCTCCCTCTCTCTTCAGTGCGCAGCTGGGCACACGCCCACATACACGCACGTGCTCTCTCTCTCTCTCTCGCTCTCTCTCACACACACACACACACACACACACACACACTCACTCATCTCTGGTCTAACACTCATTCAGTTCTACACTGAATGCCTGTACATAGACTCATCACCATTTTGTTACCCTTTGATCATTCTATTTGCTGCTGATTATTGATTGTACCATATCAGTATTGGTTTGCCAAGTAGTATTGATTATGTTAATAAATAGTATCATTGAAATAAACTGTTGTCCTGTCTGTTTCTGCCGCAGTATCTACTGAATGCCAACCTCTGCCATCAAAGCACTCCCAATTACCTTCAACCTGGTTGTTCATGAGTGTTATGGGTTTAGTAGTGTAATTGCAATACATTAGTACTGCAATACTCTCTAAGACTGTAGCACAGTGTTACAGCTAGCTTATCCCATTAATCTTAGTTGTTTAATTAATAAAATATTGAACATCGAAATTAATGGTTAATAAATTTTATGAGACTGATTTATGAGACTGATTTATAAATCCTACCACACCTACATCTTTTGGTGTCTCTGTGTTAGGATTGCAATTGCACCTACAATAATAAAACAGATATTATGACATAATCACCATGTCCTCTTGTGTGTGTTTGTGTGCGTGCATGCGCTTACAGTGCCACATACATGGGTAGAGGGTAAAATCAGGTGGGGGTGAAATGTAAAAAAAAATAAAAAGGCTTGTGTATGTGTAGGTGTGTATTTGTCTGTGAGAGAGAGAGAGAGAGAGTGTGTGTGCGCATGCGTGTTCATGCTTTGTGAAATGTGCACCTGGTGCTTTAGCTGTGCTTCTTTATGCACTGTGGGAGAAATTTTTACACAACACACTGGCCTAATGACACATTCCTTTCACACAAATGCCACTAATGAATTCATTAATGTTATTAAAAACAAGACAAAGGAAATGACGTATGCATTGGTGCTTCGAGTTAGAAAGTACAGGGACAGTAAGAAGCTTTCAAAATCCTGACAAATTTTTCATTTGCTTATTCATTCTTTATTAACTTCCATTGCAGCGAATTTCACCTCGTTCTCATTCATCAGGTTGTAGGGGGCGAAACTCGTACTGATTGGGCAAAATTGGAGCAAATCCAGTCAAGCAAGTGAAATCCCCAACTTCATGCAAATGAGAACCACTCGAGAACCAATCATTTCAGCGTGTGATGTGTTTGATACTTGACATTCTCTAGAGAGGTGGAGTAACAAAAAAAGTTAGACTAAGGCTAAAGTCTACATGTAACATGTATATGATTAAAAGATGTATGGGCAACCATTTGTGTTGACATCAACATTGTGTGATTTGCTGGGGGAAGGGGGGGGGGGGGGCTGCCTCTGCTGAATTATTTTTAACCCCGATGGGCAGAGGTGAGTAGTAATGCATTATGTTTACTCTGGTACACGTACTTAGGTAACCTTTTCCAATAAATTGTACTTATAGGAGTACTTCTACTGCATAATACTTTTCACTCTTACTCAAGTACATTTACGATTTAAAAAATGTACTTATACTCCGTTACATTAGACTACACACCTCTCGCTACTTTTATTCATTAAATTATTTTATCTACATGCGCACAGCTTCTACAATGTTGACTGCTTTGACACACGTTTATATGACTGTGTTTGGCTCACTGTTTTAAATAAACCACACCCATCCGCTGGTATACAGTACTTACACACATTGTTAACACAGTAGCATTACAAGCTAGGGAGAGAGCATGGAGATAGCTAGGGTCAGCAAACTGAGCTTCATAAAACAGATAACAGTGTTGCTACGGTGCTCATTTCAACAACGGAGAAGAGATTTCGGACAGCGCTCCAAACTTTCAGTAAGCTCTCTCACCTGCATCCTCTGGGCCCTGTTTCAGGAAGCGGGTTTAGTGAAAACTCAGAGTTAGTTAACTCAGAGTAAGTAGTAAACTTCTTAATAGAAGAGCCCTATGGCTTCATTCTCCTAGCAAAACAAAGCCATATAGTGTAGACAACAATAAGGTTAGAAATGGACTATCACTGTCAGCGCTCACGACAATAGAGATGACACTGTAGCTACAGTGCACAAATACCAAGCACAAATAGTCTATTTCAGTGCAAAAACTGCAACTAGTGTATGAGTGAAAATGTCATGCTAGGCTACTTGATTAATACAATGTAAAAATGGATTAAAGTAGTCCTGCAAATGCAGTGTTTAAGTCCAAGATCCAAAACTGGTTTATTAAAGTACTGTATATAGGTCCACTGTGATTCATGATTTTATTTGAGAATAAAAACGCCAAGCAAAAAGTGATAGGGCGAAATTCATGTGGTGTTTCGCTGTGTGCAAGTCTAGCGTTACGATGATGTGGTCACTGTGCTGAAACCATGCTGTCCTTTGAAACAATGATGTGATCCACTGGTCAGTGCAAAGCACCCACTACCACCACTACAGAAAATTATTATACTGTACTGTTTACACAGTTTAAAGCAATTTAAAGTATAAATAGTTACATAATTATTAAATGAATACAGTTTGAGGCAGGAATTATTAAAAACCTAGTGTACTTTTTGTATGCAAGTAAATTAAATCATTTTGCTTGTTAATGTTTCCTTGCATCCCTTTATTGAGGAAAAGCACACTTTTGGATAAATTTTCATTGTGCCCCTAAAGTTCTTGAGGAGCACATGTGCTCCTTGGGGAAAAAGTAAGTGTAAAGCCCCGGTTCATTTGTCCTATCATTAGTCGCACCTGAGTATGTTAATTAAGCCTGTTCTCTGTATAAAGATCCCTAGGTTTCCTTAGTTTCTTTTGTGAGGTCTTTGTCTTGTTTGACATGACTTGATGTACCTGAGCAAGTTTAAGAGTTATTTTGGAATCCTGCCTTGTTATTGTTTTTCTATATCTCTGTTATCTGCTTTGTTAAATGCTGGTTCTGCCCATGCATCCAAGCTCACCTCCAGTTAATGGCAATGCTATTGTGTCTGTATATATAAAGAAAGAAAACACAGATATTGATAATATGCTGTTTGTTTATTGTTTGAACTAGGTAAGACTAAATCTCATGTTTTCAGATTGTTGGCAATAACACATAATGGTTGTAAGCTTTTCTTTCAGCCATTTGTGAAACCTCCAATGAAGCTTAAATATGATTGTTGCATAAACATTTCCAGAACATGAAGAAATCGGCTGTCACATTACAAATTAAATTACAGATTGTTTTTGATCATATGCGGATGACTTTCATGATTAATGCATGATTGATTCAGTTTGTGCAGTTGAAATAATTTTCATTGGTGATTATCTGTTTCAGCAACTGTGTGCTTAAATGTTTTCAAACATGGTCAATGAAATTAAAACAGTCAACAATACACTGAATATGATTTCAAGAAATATGCCCTAAAAAGCTATGCAGGAAACACAGGGCAACAGTGCAGGTAAACTGCTCTGCTCCTCCTCAAACAGACAAGAGATACAATATCCCTCTATCCCTATGACCGCAGAAGAGGCTTTCAGCTAATGTTTTCTAATCATTTTTTCTAATTTTTTTCAGGATTTCTTGATACTCAGGAGTTTCATTGCTCAAATATTTGTCTTGATGCACCCATGCTGATAGTCGTTCTTTCTGGTTCTGATCGATGACACCCCGTTCAAAGTATATTTCCACTACTGAAGTGTACCCTATTTTGTAGTATTTCTGAGTAGTCATTATATGTTGTTGTGGTTTGAGAGTGACCCCTGGGGGTAAAATAAGAGAATATAATGGTTCAATGGAAATATTCAAAGGTTTTGTCATGAATACAATCTGAAACAAGCATACAATACAGTACAGTTCTATGTAAAAAATAAATTGTTTTTGTTTCAACACACAGTTTTCACTATATTAATCTTTTTTTTTTTTACATGATGTCATGCAACATAGCTCATACCAATAGCTAAGAAGAAAAAGTGTTATGTTGTTATTAATTTGATTATCTTAATAAACAATAATAAAACAGTAATAAACATTAATTTGATCTCAATAGTTATATATTGTAATAATGTTTTGTTCTGCTCATAACAGAACAACTATTTACCTAAAAGCAATGGTAGAGATGCATAATTTTAGTGAGATTAATCTATATATATATACTAGTTGCAAATATTTTTTCTGAATAATACCAGGCATTTTAAAAGCTTGTTCTTTATTATTCTTTGATTGTGAATTTGCTCTAGAGTAATCAACTCTCTTGAAGCTTTACTGAATAGGATTATACCTGCATCCCTTTTGAGTTGCTGTGACATTTGTGGATTGGCCAAAATCAGAGAATGCTTCAGCATTTTCTCTGTGTCTCCACCGACAAGACTTTCAGTAATCAGTTCTCTATGAAGCAAATGGAAAATGCACTGATGTGAGAAACGCTGCTGAAAAACAAACCGCAGTGGGTCTTTTAGTTCTAATTTTGTTTTTGTTGTTAAGTTATAAATTAATGGCCAATAATTGAGTCCTAGATCATTTTCCAAGAACCAGCCCTTTTAGGACTGAAAGAGGTAAAGATATGATGACAGTCTAACATAGGAACTAAGACTGGACCATCACCACCATGGTAAAGGAGGTCAGAATTAGCAGTGAAGTAAAGAGATGTCAGATATTCTTAAGTCAGAAATATAACTGCATTGAAAGGCTACAACTAACCTGCACAGTGTAGACTCTTTGCTTCTTCCAGTGGTTAAGGCTTGCATGTGATGTGATTTGAAAACCTCCATGGCAAGCTGGTCATTCTCAGAACTCTGTAACATGTTGTAAAGTCCTGGATTTTGTGTCTTGAGCTCTTCTCTCCTCTCAGGGTTAGCTTGTATGCATTGCCAGGCCATTTTAATGGAATTTTTTGGTGGAATATGGTCTGCATTCACTGTCCTTTTCCTGTTATTATTGCCGTTGTTTTCACTGGTATTACGAACATGTGTCACACTTATGAGACATACAGAAAACACAATGTCCGTTAAATACAATATGGCAATGCCAATATGTCTATCAGTGTAGTAAATCAATTGTAAATAAACATAATTCACCTTCAACCAGATTACCACAGGGTTCTCCCCTCACTTCCTCTCTCTTTACATGTGGCCTCTAGATCCTTTTATGGGTTCTCATACTGCTCATATGCCGTTGATACCCAGGCTTTCCCTCCATGGACATTCTGGACATTCTGGTAACCTCTCACATATGTCTCACTGATATCTGCACCTGGGTATCTGACAACCATCTCAAGCTTAACCTGAACAAGAATGAATTACTTTTCCCTGCAGACTTGAACTTTCTGCTCTGGGATTTTGATCGCGATGAACAGCACAAAAAACTTCTCCCTCTGATGCCAACATAAATGATGGATTGACCATGCACAATCAAGTGTCTCTTGGTGCACACACCTCATTGACTGCCTGATTTTGCTGGTGTGTAGTCCACAATAACTGCAGAATTCAACCCGTTGTCACCACTGATGAGCTCTTGTCATTTTCAGTCTGGCCCTAAATAGGATCTCCCTTTCGGCTGGCCTTGTGCCATTAGACCCTTGCAAGTTGTCCAGAATATGGAGGCAAACCTGTTGATCTCCCAAAATTGTCCAGGGCCATTGTGCTCTTCCACATGCTCCACTGGGTTACTGTGGTTGTGTGTGTTCAGTTCAAGACCCTGGTGGCATCAGTGGAACAGTAACTACTTTAAGGCCATTGTCTGTTGCTAGACTTCAGCTGGATCTCTGTGCTTGTCCTCGGATGCCTGATTCATCATGTGTTCTGGACCTTTCTGCCCCAGAACTGAACAGTTCTTTCAGATATGAGAACTGTTATCACACTCCCTATTTTCTGCTTCTGCCATTTTCTTTTCAGATTTTTCCTTAACTCAGACTATACTTAACCACTAAAAAATGAGCTGAAACGAATGAAAGTACAGGTAGCATGGTCTTCACGAATCATTATTCGCACTTGTTCATGGACAGGTTTTATACTTGAAGGATGCATGTTGTTAGCTCTCTTCTACTCAACATGAATGCACTTAATGTTCTTGTTAGACACTTAGTGTAAGAGCACCTAATAAATGAACAAAATTGTACATTTACATTGTACATTCTTTCTTTTTCGTATAATGTATAAGCAAAACAAGACAATATGTTATATGATTAGTGTTTCATTGTTTAACTGTGTGAAATGATGATAGACTTATGAGTGCAGAGGAACACGAAATCAAATTCAAAATCACTCTTGTTATGCATGCAGAATGTTGTCTTACCATTTATAGTTATCCACATAACCAAGGTTGTAGGCTTTGATAATCTCATATTCCTCCTTGCTCAAATGAAAAGACTTCAGAGTCTCCTGATGTTTTTTTCTGGCCTCCTTTGCTTTGTCTCTCTCCTGTCTGATTCCTCCAGTAATGGCATATTTCCCAGGGTTTTTGTGAGTCTCATCATATCCCTTCTGAAGCCTGAGCATTTGTGTATATGACTTAAAGTTTAGCTTAACCTTTAAGAAAACATTCAGAGTCAATTCAATCATGTTATATAGTGAGATAAAAAAATGATCATTTTTTAATTTCATTTCCTTTTGTTTCATTCTACATGGAATAAACATTATTTAATATGTCATATGGGAGAGATGTTCTGAGAGGGTCTGACAACCTCCACAAAATAAAACAAAATATTGCAAAATAAAAAGAACAAAAAAAGAAAGAAAAACAACAACAAACAAACAAACAAAAAACAACCAAAACAGATTACATAAATTGTCAGATTATAGGAGCTGTTTTTCCAGTGAAAGAGCATTTCAGGGTGAATTCAAATATTTCATTTTTACTGTGTGAATGATAATAACTTCTCTTCACTGTGTAATCTTAATGAGTAATATACATAAACATGTATAGCTGACGTGGTATTGCCCTAAAAGAATGTCCATAAACTTGCAGATTAAGTGGTGTATATTAACATATCTGGAGATTTCCAGTGATTTGCCCAGTGATTCTATTTGGTTGCCTCATTATGGTCAGAAGATTTATTTTACATGCCTATGTTTTCTATTTACCTATACAAAAAGACAGACTACTATTTAATTACAAAATCAGAGATTGTTTTGTTTCAGGTCCCATCTCATCATCAAGAATCACTGTAAGGTACAAGCGAAATTCCTTTTGAAAATGATGGACCATAAGAAATTCTAACTTCAACACAGCATCATAAGTATCATTTGATGATTTGAAATAAAGATTAGAAATATGTTTATGCCAAACATAAACTGTAGATACTGCTGTCAGAGAAACATTAACAAGCTTACTTCATTTTTTACTTTCTCACGAAGCCTCACTGCCTCTTGTTTGACATCTTCTGGGTTGTTGCTTGTGGCCAAAACAATGGCATGATAGAGGCAGTTCTGTTTGTCAGATTTCACTTGGATTACTTTTCCATTTGCTTGAATTATGTCAAAATGTCCAAGGTATGGTTCTCTCTCTCCAAGAACTCTTTTTTTAATCCAAGAATATATTCCCTTTTTCCTGGAAAATCACATTAAACATCCTTATTAGTCAGGAGAGCAAAAAGCTTTAACAATTTGAGTTGTCATACAAATAAATCCATATCTGAAATTTTGTTGCAATGAGAGCATTTTTAAACCAATCAAATATTTTGTAGACAAAGAGAAGATGATAATGATCACGATGATTGTTGCTGTTTTTACTGTTGTTGTTGTTGTTGTTCTTGTTATGCAGTATACCTGGAGTGTATTTTTAAAATTTTCTATTCATGAAATTGGATAACTGGAGTCCTAAATCCTTAGTAATATTAATATCCATTGTGAGGATGTCGGGTAATTGCATTTTTTTCTGTACTGGATCGAGGATTCACTTACTGTGTAGTCACTGGCTGTTTTGTTAACCTGAGCGTTATTTCTCCAGCTGAGTTATCCATGCCAGGGTAACATTCCTCTGAGAGGCGACGTCCATGTTTGTCACACACAATTAATCGGATTCCTTTGCCCTGGATCAGATCGCTTTTTGTGAGGACATAAATGTCAAAAGCTGTGGCTGCGTGGTTTACGTTGCTAATGTCCTCTAAGTAACTCTTCAGCTCCTTCTCCTCTGACTCTGACAGAGTCTTATCTTTCTTGTGACTAGCTGATTTCATGTTGTGCTTATGCCTCTGATCATCAAAAAAACTTTGAGTTTTATATTTGCCTAGTACATTTCCAACAGCTTTTCCAGTAGCTTTGTTCAACTTTCTTTTAAATGATTTTGTCATGATATTGGTTATATGCCCAGAGCAAGATTCGATAAATGCTTGGGAAACTTTTTCAGCAATGTTGCAAAGGAGATCATCTTTCAGGCGTTTCACATCTGGTAGATTGCGTCTTTCATCCTGACTGGACTCACCCATTTCTAGTTGTACCTCATTAATCTTTTCTAATAATTTTGGAACTAATGTCTCATCAATGATTTTCTTTGTAGGGACAGATGACAAACATTCAACAAAGCGGGAGGTGTAGTCAGCTGCCTCCAATAATTTCACAAGTCTTTTTGTAACACCTGGGAGCCTTGCTTGTTCCATAATGTCGGTTGCTTTTTCACACACATCAGTGAGTTTATTAATAACATCATGAGCTGTTGTGCAGTCTATCATGAGGTCAGAAATGACAATGTCAGTCATAGTATCCACAGTTTCTTGAATCACCGTCTCATATTTCTTGTTTATCTTAAAATCATTTGGCTCTTTCTCCAAGGCAGCTTTTGGAACGCTTGAACTAATGAAGTCAGTGAGAGCAAGAGCCAGCTGATCATTCTGTTTAACTGCAGAGGTGACTGTATCTTTGAAAGATGATTGCAAAATAGTTTTAAAAAATGCTTGAACTCCTTCATCAATCAGATAGTTCAATGCACTGTTCGCAGCTTCCTTTCCAAGTTCTTGAAGAGCATATCTTGAAGCGTGTTTGAAATTTTGTTTAACTGCCGTAGATGATGATAATTTCTTCACTGTACTTCCGAAAGCTTGTTTACTGAATGAGGATGTGGTTTGTTTTGCTGCTCCTTTTAAGGACAGGAAGAGTTTCTTTCCTGACTGCAGAACATCGTCTGCAAGAGATGAGAAGGACTTCGTGCCAGTGAGAAGACCTTTCGTGACCTTAAATCCCGTTGTGACCACTTTCTTAATAGTGCTGAATCCAGCACTAAGCAAGGCCATCCCAATGCTGATGCTTTTGGATATAGCCCATGAGGCCCAGTCAAAAGTCCCTTTAATCATCCCCTCAATTCCATTAATCATATCTGACACTCCCTCAGAGATCAAACCAAGACCAAACTGACTGGCTGTGCCAAATGACAGGGCACAAACAAGAATGCCAGCAATTACTTGGATCACCCCAAGGATAAAACAGATCAAGGCATCGAAACAGAACCGAGGCTTCTTTTTCACTTCAAAAACAATGCCAAGGCCATATTCATAGAGTGCCACCAGCTCATTCATAACAATGAAATTCTTATCTTCAGAGAGTGCGTAAACGGATGAATCTTCTGCAACTGCATCATCATTGCTTTTCTCAAGCTCGTCAAGTTTCTTAATGGCACGTTGAATGTATTCCTTCCAGGATTTGAATATATTCATTCTGGCCTCCATTTGTGCCTGGAAATTATTGGCATCCTTATTGTGTGGCTCAAAGTTACTTGTTGAAGATATGTGGACAGATACCTGTGTATTGGTAGTTTCTGAGACATGAACATCCAGAGCATTCTCAGCGTCCTTTAGATATCTTCTTGCTTTAGCTTTGTAGTCTCCTTCGGAAAGGTTGATTGTAATGTATGCCTGATTATACAAAGCTACAGCATTGTAAAATGGGTCAGATTCTGCAACATCTTGCCAATAAGACAATGCTCCATAGTCACATTTGGATTTGTTTCGACAGTGCAGGTCAGTTCTAATTATTGCCTGCTTGATGTAATCATAGAAATTATTGCTTTTCCCATTCAGTAGCATGTCACCTGTATTCTCCATTTCTCTTAGGAGATCTGCTTCCAGTGTTTCAATATCGTCATGGTTACTGATCTGTTCTTCATGAAGTGTCAGCCACAAAGCCCATGACTCTTTCAGAGCATTAAGTGCTGGCTGATAATCAAACTTTGGGTGATGGCTTTGGTAAATCTTTGGTATTTTACCCAGCTCCATTGTTGAGATATCTTTTTTCTCTTCCACCTCATAACGATTGTCAAAGTCATCAAGGAATCTACAAAACTTGGAAAACAACTTCTCCTTCATTTCGATTTCAAGCAATTCATCATTCTCCATGTCACGAATACGTTTGACCTCATACTCCTCTCGAAGGTGACGCATGGTTTCGACAGACTGACCTTGGTAAGCAGGCGCTAAATAGTCAGAGTTGAGAATCATCTGCACCATGCCTGGGTTTCCTTTTCGTCCTGTTCGCCCAAAGATCTGTCTTTCCACACGCCGGTTTTGTGGGAAGTATGTGAGGAGCACAAAGAGACCACCACACTGATTGACCTCTCTCTCAACCTTTACGTCCGTTCCACGTCCTCCAAGGTTTGTGGCAATAATGATACTTCCACCATGAAATGTTTTCTTCTCAATATTGTGTCTTTCACTAATTGTATACATTGTAATTGGATGGGACAGACATATTTCTTCATCTTGCAGTTTCTTCTGTAGCACATCTGCTGTCCTGACATCCTCACAGATGACCAGGACAACTTGTCCCTTGTTTGCTACATTCAAGACTGTCTCACAGAGTGTCTGGATCCAGAGGTCACTGCCTCCTTTCACTTGAACTGCTGGCAGCTCAACCACTTTTTTATGGCGATGAGATGGTATTGCATAAGTCTCAGTCTGGTATTGCTTTTTAAGAAAGGCTTTGTCAGCATCCCCTCCCAGCGTCCCAGAAACTCCAAATATTCCATTTCCCTTCAGGTATCTTTTGAAGTAATGGAAATTTGACATGTAATTTGTCACATTGGATAACTGAGATATTGCCAACTGGTGCTTCATCTCCAAAAACTGCTGTAAGCCATTTCCCCACCTTTTGTTTTTCTCCAGTACTCCACTGGATTTGAAGTCCACAGGAATTATGGCATGGCTGTGATGTTTATCAGTATCAATTACATTAGCTCTTTGGGCAGAAGGTGAAATGTCAATCATGTATTCTCTACCTTGAGTCATCTGAATAGCCTTAAGTGCATTCTCAACAAACACCGGTAACTGACTCTCAATGTATTTCTTCAAAAATGATGGGATCACAATGAATTTTTGGGTTTCATCTTTGGAAGGACAGTAAGTAGAGTACTTGATTTTTTTTTGAAGCTCACCAACTGTTGCTTCGATGATTGATTTTTCAGACATGATTTCACAAGCTTGCCCATTTTCAAGGAGCAACATTGAGATTTTAACATCACTGTCCTCCTTCTGTGTTCCAAAGAGTCGGGCCTTGTTGTTCTCTACTGAATAGCACTCAAATGACACCTTGTTCTCCATGACTGATTCAAATAATGTCAGAAGGTCGTACTGTTGTGAAACCCCAATTTTGCTTATTATGCTCTCAATTGCTTTCCATTTGTCACCTTGGAAGTCTGAGGCCTCGTCTTCTGTCTCTTCTTTGTTTTCCGCTTGTTTTAACATCTCAATGTCCTCCTCTGCATAGAACCCCAACTGTAAACCAGGAAGCAAAATATCATATGCTGAAAAGTGTTCTGATGTTTCAGACCCCAAAAAAGCAGCCATGGTAGCTTTGTGAAAGTGCTGCAGCCTTGTCACCCATTTAATCTCCCCTGTTTCCAGCATTTCGATTGGCCGACAAGCCGACGTCATGGTCCAAATACTTGCCAGGACTTGCTCCATATGCCTCAGGCCACTGGAATCATGAGACAGAAATGTTACTTGAACTCCATGATCCAAAGTCATGTAGTCCACTTCATCCACTATTACCAACTCAAAGTTTCTGTGGCCTCTAGTAGTTTTCTTCTCAAACTCTTGTTTCAATATGTCTGCTGCAAAGGCTCCAACGGTACCATATACTATTTGTTTATTGTATGCTTGCTGTAGCAAGTTTTCACATTTCTCTGGAGTGTTGGCTTCTGAAAAGGGTGGAGGCACAACAGATGATGTAACACCAAACATGTCAAACAGTTTTCTCCATTCTTCTTCATCTCGACGTGCCAGGACTGGAGAACTTGTTACTATGTCCACTTTTGTTCCACGAATCGCATGGATCACAGCGAACATTGCTAAGATACAAGACTTTCCTTCACCCGTACCAATTTCGAGGAGACAGCCTTTCTCTCCAGCTAACTGTGGAAGTAGGAGCATGAGTAATCCTGCTAACTGAGTAAGTCTTGGGAAATAGCCTTGTATTTTTTCCTCCTCACTTCCATTTGTTATGGTTATAGTTGAGCAGTCTTGAACAGCGACAGACATGGTAATAAGAACTTTCTTGAGAATGTTTATGTCAGGGTTTGCAAAATCAAGTGACTTGATCATTCTCTTGCCGTTTTCTATATCTTCCTGGCTTAGGTCCAATAATGCATATTCTGGAAGCTCTATCTCCAAATAGCTAAGGACATCTTCAAGCACTGTCAGAATACCCTGTGGGCAGTTTGCATCTTGCATTTCCCTAACAATGGTGTTCATATCCTTGTCGGTCTCATTTTCTACTCCCTGTTGTAGGTACTCAACAGGGTTATCATTGCTCAATGCAGAAAGAACGAGGAGGCACTCTAATCCATATGTTTGCACCATATGGAGGACTGGTGGAATTTGTTTGTTGTTAATACCAGAGATTCTATGGAGGAAGAGCAGTACCTCTTTAGAGGTCCAGATATTGCTGAATAGAATTTGACTCAGTGACTCCCTAGTTTGTGGTAGCAACTCTGAAACTGCATCGAGAGTTTTCAGTAAAATATGCCTAGCCAGTGTTGGATTTGTGATCTGTAGTTGCTCCACCAAATGAAAGAGAAAATCATACTTCTTGTCCCACTCAAGTGCATTGTCATCTTCATTGCCCACCACAGCTAACCGCACAACTGCCTCCAGAATAGAAAGTCTCTCGGTCAAAGATAGTTCCTCATAGCCAACCACCTGGTCGAATGTAAACTGAGACAAAATGGATAGTTTGTTCTCCTTGCAGTATGTGAGTGTTAACTCATTATGAAGTGTCTTCATTCTGTCTTCAAGTTTGTTGGGTGGTAAGTCATCTTTTTCGATGATATGATATTTTGACATAAGTTCTTTGAATTTCTGTTCCACATCTACAAACTGTGAAAGGTGAAGTAAAAAGCAAAGAAAATACAAAGTAAATCGACTGCATCACCAAAGCACTTTTTTTGCCTAAGTTTAATTATCAATTAATGATTATTTTCATAAGAAAGAAAGAAAGAAAGAAAGAATGATAGAAAGAGGAAAAGACAGAAAAGATTTTAATGTGAATGTACTGTAATAGCATATTTTCAGTAGCGTAAGTTTGAGTTTGTATTTGAACCGGGCTTCAACATCATGATAAGAAATTTTGTGTGCCTTTTTTCTGTCAGAAAATCTGTTTTATGCATCCTAGTTGAACGGTTAGAATTTTTGTCAAAATCTGTGTCTGCAGTAATTTTTCTGATCTGAACCAGAACTGTAGGATTACATTGGTCAAGACCTTCAGCTCCACTTCATCGTGTCTCCAATACTATCCACATAATTAAGTTAGTTGAAACTACTTTAAAGAAAACACAAATATATAAGAATTATTGTTCATGAGATGGCTTAAATGTTGAATAAATAAGAGGTTGGGCTGTGCCTCTCATGTAGAAACTGCTTAAGGAGACAGGACTTAAGGACCTTTATTGGTCAATATAGTCACATAACACATCTTTTGACTCTGAAGCCTTACATTAGTCAATCTTGGATTTTTTCATCCAGTCATTATCAAACCAGTTTAGCTCTAAAATCCAACATTTATAATGTCATCTGGACAAGTCATAAAATCATTCTGAAATTGCACCCTTGTTGTACCTCATCTCTCTCAACTGCAGCCGCGTCATCCTCTATGACCTGATGAAGGCTATGTATACGCTGATGGTGACGCTCCTGGCCTTTATAGCTCTGTTTCTGCCTCAGCTTCTCCTTTGCTTTAGATAGCTTCTCTCTGGAGATGTCACTCTCTCTGTCGATTTCCTCCTGGATCCTTCTCTCTCGCTCCAGGCGTTCCAGGCGCCTCTTTTCTTCTTCTTGCTGTCTACGCCGTTCCTCTTGTCGACGTCGCTCCTGTTCCCTTTCCTGTTCTCTCCTATCCTCTTCAATTTTTCCTGTTTCAAAGATCAAAGATGAAAAGTACCCTGTCTTTGGGGCGGTGTGTGTGTGTGTGTGTGTGTACATGAATACAAATGTAGATTTGTCGCTGGTGCCTCAGTTGTTTAAACTGAGGACCGAGATAAAAGACAATTGAACTCTATTAATGAAAATATAAATATAAAAAACTGAGTGAACTTACCATAGTTAGTACACAAAGGAACATTGTTCTCCGTATCACAGTGAAGCTGAATCTGAGAGCGGTCACAGCTCTCTTTTAAAGTAAAGACAATGTTATATTTGCCTTTGTGAGAGTTGAATTCATATTCAAATGAATTAAAAGAGTGACCTTCATATCTCAAATAGATATAGCAATGTATTGCTAAATGTTCACTGTATTCAGCCCTGGAGTCGGGATAAACAGACTGAAATCCCTGAGGAACAAAAGCACAGAAAACTTTTATTATGCGCATTTAAGCTTTCTTTTCATTTAGCAAACACACCATGTGAAATGTTTTCCACCATCCTTAAATTTGTTTAATGTAGAAAAGTGCGCGGGTATCTCCACAACTTAAAAAAAACAACACTGGAAAATAGGGCACTGAATCAGGGTGGTGGAAGACATTCAGTTTTTTACATTTATGTATAACTAACTTCTGTATGTCTCCAACCCATTTCTTTGTAATCTTCCTCACAATTCTCCATATTTTTTCTTTTAGTTAAAAAAAAACTTAATTTAGCTTTATGCTTTTCAAAAAATTCCAACAGACATGGTGTCTTTGTCAACAGAACAATTCAGCTCATGGTTTGCTGCATACATAAATGGATGAGTTTCCTTAAATTTCTAGTAATGAGAAATGCTCTACCCATTGTTAAAATTATTTTCTGTGGCTTTTGAGCTCTAAGTTGTGCTGCTGCTATGGCCTGTGCCGCTGTTCTGATTTTGAGCTGTTCAACCTGAAAACAAACTCAAAGTTTATAGCAGATATTAGACCCAGTTCCACATACCATACCCCATAATTAGATTAGATAGATTAGATTCAACTTTATTGTCATTGTGCAGAGTACAGGTACAAAGCCAATGAAATGCAGTAAAACAAGCTTCATGCATTGGCTGAGAATCGAACCCAGGCCTCCCCCGTGGCAGGAGAGAATTCTACCACTGAACCACCAATGCAACTAATTAACAGAACTAAAATAAAAAAATGGAAATTTATATTGGCAGTACAGGCCTAGTCATTTAATGTATCTCAAACTCATATATTACTTATATAAGACATTTTGATTTAATTTACCTAACTGGTTTACTCTCTGCAATCACCACACACATACCCTTGAAAATAATCAGTCAGCAACCTTCTTTTTAGTTTCTTTTTCCTCCTCTCTATCCATGTCTGTAAGATACACTGAGGTGGAGTCATCAATGAGTTTATATGAATTATCTACAGAAATTTTGGCTCATTCTGTACACCACAAACTAACATTGCTCATACCAAACCAAACTAGCTAGCAAGCTCCATCGGTGCATAATTTGATATATTGACTAGAACAACACAAGGACAAGTTAAAGATAGGACTATCACATTCATTCTTAAGTGTTCAGTATCTGAATTAAGTTTGCAAGTTTAGAAATGGGCTTAATTACTAACTCAAAGGATGATGTTTGATCTTGTACATACCAAACCAAATAGCTAGCAAGCTCAGTTTGCTCATAATTTGATAACATTTCTTTTTATATTTTGAGTGGTAAGTTAAAAATAAGATTACTACATTTATTTTAGGTTTGGGTAGGTGGACAGTAAACTGTCCTTGCCAGCACATTTTAAATGAACTGAATCTATTCAAAATTTGAGTGAATTTGCTCATGTGTGCTCCTCCTTGCATTTCATGCTTTCTCAATTACTATGAGCAATGACCTTAACAGCCTCTGACACAGCTGAAATATGACTGGCTCTTTTTCTGTGACACAGCAACTGTAAATACAGTTCAGGCTGCAAGTAAAACTGTTCTATTACTGTTATAAATTGTGAATTTGAGTGTGTGTGTGTGTGTGTGTGTGTGTGTGTGTGTGTGTGTGTGTGTGATTGGTTTTGAAATGGCCTTCTTACCTCTGAACTGGACCTTGAGTAATACCAGGTATAGGGAGTCTCATTCTTTACTGAAACGGTTGCACCCATGGTTCAGGGTCTGTTCAAAAGACATTAAAATAGCTAAACTAATGTTAAGATGTTAATGTAGTGTAAAAAAAGATAAGAAAAAAAAAACAAAACAGAGATCAGTACAAACCTTCAGTGTATTTAAACAGCTATCAAAAAAGTGAAGTATCATGTCTGGTTACTGCACTATCTCTCTCTCTTTCTTTCTCTCTCTCTCTGTTTTTCCTGTTAATCGACGATGTTCATTCAACTGTAAGATTATAGTGACATCTGAACAGACATGGTTCATGATAGGAGAACTGTTTAACCTGATGGTCTTATTACCATAGATACAAAGAAAACTTCACACCTTTGGTGCCGCATTACTGTTGGAGCCAAGAGCAACTGATTAAGGCAAAATACAACCCGTAATGGGCAAATGGCAGCCATCACAGACAAAAGGGGACTTTAGCATGAACACCTAGATTCTGATTTGCATCAAGCAACGTTGTCTGCTTCATGGTATAGAAGGCTGATCATGGTAACAGTTCTCTGAGTTAAGCTGCTGCACAAGCAGACTTGCTGCCGGATTCCACCACCACCGAATAAAGCTTTTCTCCAAGCGCGCTTTTGCTCCGGTTCGTTTACTTGTAAAATCACAAGAAAATCCAACACAACCTTTATTTAATTGTCGGGGATATATTGAGGGTAACCCTCAGTGATGCTGAGATTACAAATACAACTGAAACATAATAAATAAAACAACAAAACATAGTCAACATATAGCAAACAAACTAAAACAATAAATTACCGTCAAAAGACAAATAAAATTTCCAGCTAAAATCCAGCTAAAATCAGTTAAAACAGTTATGAATGAAGGCAGGAAGGTTCATGATCATGGATTTGTCTGTAAGAGGAAAGAGAACTGATTTTTAGAGTGTGTTGAAGATCATTCCAGGAGGTCGGCGCATTTAAATAAAAGGCTGATTTTCCAGTTATTTCAGCGGGTTTGATAAGGTCTAGAATTCCAGATCATCATTCTTGAGATGTAAGGTGGTAACTTTCCGACAACAGCCTCGTAAATAAGCAGAAACCAATGATCATTTTGCCTTTCTGTCAAAAATGACCAACCCACTTTAGCATAAAGGACACAACTGTGATTACCACAACTATCACCAATAATAAATCTAAGGGCAGAATGATAGACTGTATCCAGGGGTTTGAGGGTGGAAGGAACAGCATTTCTATGAATTACATCTCCATGATCCAACACCGACAAGAAAACTGCTTCAACAATCCTTTTCCCACTGATCATAGGGAGACTGGTTCTTTTTTCTGTAAAAGAAGACTATTTTTGTCGCTGTTTACTGACAAGATTGTTTATATGGTGGTTAAATGTAACTGTCTTGTCAAGCTAGATGTCAAGATATTTATATTCAGTGACTCTGTCAATGTTAGATCCATTTGCATTGGATAAATGCAAACTGTTATAATCAATATTTCTAGCTCTAGTAAACAAGATGAATTTTGTTTTATAGTTTGCATGTAGTTTTATAGCTAGGTGAACAGAGTCAGCAGTACAATACACAATAGTGCTCTATCCCTCTGCTTTTGGTCTATTCCACTCCTTAGTGTGTACTCTTTATTTATTTAAATCCCTACTGTACTTTTATTCTACGACCAGTGTGCTCTATTGCTGAGTTGACCTGTTTCTCTTGTCTCACACATTTCATTGTACCGTTGACCCTGTGTTAACCTACATACGACAACTAAACTCTTAAACTAAACTGAAGCTAGTGTCATCAGCATAAAGATTTACATGACGAACACTCAATGAAGAGACAATGTCATTAACTGAAATGGTGAGGAGGACAGGACCCAAAATTGATCCTTGTGGAACACCCTTACTTACCGGCAAGAACTCAGACTGGACATTTACCAGCTGTACATACTGATACCTCTCAGACAGATCTGAAACCAATCAAAAGCCTTTCCATCCAAACCAATATTATATAATCTTTATAAGAGCAAAGGATGATCAACTGCGTCAAATGCTTTTGACAAATCCACAAAAAGGGCAGCACAGTATTTCTTTTTGTCTAAAGCAGGTACTATATTGTTTGTAACTAATGTAATAGCTTAGGTAGTACTGTGATTAGCTCTGAATCCAGAGTGGTGCGGACTTAATACTGAGTGACTTGAGAGGAATGACTTGAGTTGATTGTTAACCAAAGATTCCAAAATCTTTGCTAAGGAGGGTAACTTGGGGATTGGGTGGTAATTGTTTAAATCATTGCTATCACCTCCTTTATGAGAAAGAGTCACATGGGCTAATTTCCAAACACTAGGAAATATGGTGGTCAAGATAGAAAGATTAAATATATGTGTCAATTGCTCTGTAATGATTGGAGTGGACAGTCTCAGAAAAAAGGGTCTAATTTATCCTCTCCAAATGAACTCCTGGTATCACTGGTTTGCAATGCCTGAGATACATCATTAGGAGAGAATGGGTAAAAAGTAAACTGAGCGTGACCGGGTGAGGAGGAGGAGGCCAGTGTAGAAGAATAGGTAAAAGGGCACCCCCCTGGGACAACGTATGTACTGACAACGCCACTTTGGGAATTTCGCCCAAAGAAATAGTTTTATACCTAATCCTTTGGTAAGCAGTAAATATTGCACAGGTCCTTTATTGTAAAGCAAGAGCAGAGATGTGGTTTTCAAGTATCAGAGTAAATTTATTTCAAATTGCTGTAGTGGAAGGAAAGAGCTGCAAGAGAATTCATGCAAGGAGAAACAACTTTATTCAAATACTAAAGAAGTTAATTTACTGTTTAATAAACCAATAAAAAGATTTAAACAAAGTGTTTGTCTAAAACTGTCACTAAGGTTACCAGAATGCTATAAAAGAGGGGCACCAAAAACAGGCTAAGCCGGCTGCTGAGGGGACTAATGGTGGAGTTACCTGGTTGGAGAAGGATCTACTTACAACCGCCACACGTGATCGTGAACATGCACACACTCACACACACACACACAGAGCAAAGAAGGTGCAAACAGAGGTTAGGTGCAAGAAAAGCACATCAATTAAGCATGCAGTGGCAAGGGTTAATAGTGGGGGACCCAATGATAAAAACTTCCCCTCAGCTCGACCGCCAGACACTGAACACTTGCATTCGTCAGAAAAAACGAACTAAATACTAAAGAGCAGCTGGTTTACAAAATAAGCAAAAAAACTCAAAGTAACGCAGGAAACGGTAACTCATGCAAAGCACAGTAAAGCAGGCAAAACAATGAAATAGTAAAATAAACAGAGACGTAAATCCAAACAAGCAAAACAATAAACAATAAAGCAAGCAAGCAAAACAAACAGTAAAGCCAGCGACACAATCAAGTACAAAAAAAGGCAGAACAATAAGTAAAGCAAAAACAATAAATAAAGCAAAACAGCAGTGGCTGTAACCCTAAAAGACAACGAAACTGTTTAAAACTTAAGTCCATCCCAATAAAATAAACACTGATAGATGGTTCAATACCATTTACCTTGGTGCCGCAGAGTAGTGCTACGCTGTCGTGAGCAACCGCTCTATAAAACTTGGCTGGCTAAAATGAAACCATGATAAGGAACAAGTTGGCAAACATGAGGTACTCAGTTAACCTTAAAATGTACCTCCTCAAACAGGACTACCAGTGAACCACGAGGTGAGCAGAATCATGGATCCTGCAAAACATTAGTCGTTAGCTAACGCAATAAACCCCATTCAGATGAACAATGGCTACACAGCACCTACCTATGGTAGAACTTGCTCGACCAAAACCACGATGTTACTTAATAAAACTTCTGGCAACCCGACTGTTCATAAAAACAACCACCATCCGCAGCACCGGAAACCCAAGAAAATGTTCCATAAACCGGATGAGATGTGTTTATTTATAAAGTGGAATTAAAATTGGGTAATTGAGTGGGTGTTCCTAAGGTAAAAGTATTGACAAACAGAACTTGCCATTAGGAGGAAACCTTCTCCCCATTACATGAGTAACATGGTTTGTGGTGCACACACAATCATCATCAATAGTGTGGTCAAGATAGAACTTTTCACATCCTCTGTGTGAACTATTCCTCGACCTTTTGCCCTTTCAGTTTGACTATTGATGTCTCGAGTTGGCATTGAAAATTAATTACAAATCTCAATACATGATTTTCCCCCCTCAGATGATTGATGTCAGCGATCCCTTCTCTCTCTACACCAGATCACTCGGTCAAGTTATCTCCACCCATGGCCTCTCCTACCACTGCTATGCTGATGACACACAGCTGTTCTTCTCCTTCCCCCCCTCTGACTCCCAGGTTCAACCTCGCATCGCAGCCTGCTTAGCAGACATCGCCTCATGGATGTCTGCTAACCATCTCAAACTCAACCCAGAGAAAACGGAGCTCCTGTTTTTTCCTGCTAAGAACTCCCCAGCGATCGACACTGCAATCACCATCGAGGGATCTGTGGTTTTCCCCACCACAGCAGCCAAAAACCTCGGCGTAACCCTGGACAACCAGCTGACCTACTCCGATCACATCGCGGCAGTCACTCAATCCTGCAGATTCTCCCTATACAACATCAGGAGAATCCGCCCATTCCTAACACAACAGGCGACCCAGCTCCTGGTCCAAGCGCTTGTCATCTCCCGCCTGGACTACTGCAACGTGCTACTGGCTGGCTTGCCGGCCTGCGCCATCAGGCCGCTCCAGCTCGTGCAGAATGCCGCTGCACGCCTGGTATTCAACCTCCCTAAACACTCTCATGTCACTCCACTGCTTACTGCACTCCACTGGCTTCTGGTAGCAGCCCGCATCCAGTTCAAGACACTGGTGATGGCCTACCAGGCCACTAGAGGCTCTGCCCCATCATACCTTCAGGCTCTTATAACTCCATACACCCCAACTAGGACCCTCCGCTCCATGACGTCTGGACAACTGACGGTCCCCTCACTTCGTGAACCTGGCAACCGCTCCTCCCGACCACGCCTTTTCTCCGCCATTACCCCGAGGTGGTGGAATGACCTCCCCCATGCAGTCAAGACTGCGGAATCTCTTACCATCTTCCACAGGAAACTGAAAACCCACCTCTTTAGAACCCACCTGTCCCCCAATGCCTAACCTCCCTTTCCCAAAAAAAAAAAAAAAAAAAAACCTTTGTCTTGTATCTGCGTTTGTCAAAGTATTCCAGGGGCGCAATACGAAGGGGCAATTTTACGCTCGGTCTTATTGTGATCTCTGCTCACAAGGTATTAGAAATCTGACTCTGACTGATGCACTGATTGTAAGTCGCTTTGGTAAAAAGCGTCTGCCAAATAACTAAATTGTAAATTGTAAATTGTATATTGTGTTAGGTACAGCAGTACATTCTGCTCAATATTGAATTGATAGAGAAATGAGAACACACAACTTTGCATATTGCAAAGAAAAGAAGAAAAATGTTGAGAGCAACAGTGTCCATCAAAGTGATGAATTGTACCATTAATAAAATTTAAGAGTTTAGGCAATGTGATGACTGCCTTTTAAATGTTTAAAAGTTTCTTTTTTAATTTTCCTTCTGCTTTTGTCACAAAAGTAGGCACTTCAGGTTCCTCTAAAGCTGAGTTTTTATTGTAGTGGTAGTCTCAGCCTCTGCCTTTTGTCATGATATATTTCCTAAAAATATCTGTCTGTCCGTCTGTCCATCTGTCTGTCTGTCTGTCTGTCTGTCTATTCATTTCCCATTCTTAAACTTAATGTATAGCATGGCAATAAAATCACAAAACAGTTTATCAACAGTTTATTAACAGTTTATATTGCATGTTTATAATTCCTCCAAAATACAATAAAATATTGTACATTTCCCAGCTAAACAAGATCAGAAATTTAAATTACTTTTTAAACTATAGGCCTATTTGCAGGAAAATTGCCTTAATAATGTAACTCTTCAAATGTGGAGAGTAGAAAAAAATCAGCAAGGTGAGGGGCAGACAGATGTTTTTCATTTTTCTCAGTAGTTTTAAAACAGATAGTATTAACTTAAATACGTATCAATAAATCAGAAATATAGTCTCACGTTTTCAAATGTCTGCACGCTAAAATTCGACGCTCTAAAATTCGGTGCTTTTCCATTACATACAGTGTTATACACTGTCCAGTGACACACCGTCGAGGAGGTTGCAAGCAATGTTCTCTTAACGTATTATAAAAGTTGCATTCACAAGAAATTCCGGACATTTCGGAGAAGAAAAGCACAAATGTAAAAACTGAAAATAGGTCCGTTTCCAAATATTGTTCATTATTAGTGCTGACTGCGTTTCCTATACGACTGTGTTTGGCGTTAGAGGGGAGAGGAGAAAAAGGAGAGTTAAGGTGTAAGAGTCACTGGCGAAGCCAGAAATTTATTTTCGGACGGGCCTCGGCAAGGTAGGTGGCACAACTTTCACTCACGGTCCATCACTAGCCTACGCATTCTTTATAACCTATTGCTGAGCTGAATGACAGATCAGACACCCCGTACCCTGTAGAGCCCCTCTTTCTTTCTTTCTTTCTTTCTTTTGTTTCAAGAGCAACGCATTTAATGTGGCTGTGGCTCTTGTAGGCTATTGCTATATTCGCAACGGGACTCAAATTCAAAGTCACATTTATTATTACCAACCTGTTCTTTTTGAGAGTCCGTTCGAAGGCTCCAATTCAAAAGAGGATATAGTTTATCAGGGCCTGATTTGAATTATAAATATGCATTACAATGCAACATTGGCCTCAAGCACGAGGAAAAAAGGACATAATTTCAAAAGCTGCTCCTATGGTTTTTGAATGTCCGTTTCGCACTTTAAATATGTAACCACATTTCATGCTTTACGGTCAGGCATGTTGGTTCCGCTCAAAGCTGTGATTTTGTTGCGACACGCTAATTTACACTGGCTGCCAACAAAATCTGATAAAAATAGGGTCGTTTGTGGTCGCGATTCATGACTATGACATGCACCTTACTATCAAAATGCTTTCTTTTTGATGTCTAATTATTCAGCGTAAACTGGTTTATGTTAAATGAAACTTGACTTTTCGCGGAACTACCACATGTTCAAGTCGATACAAAAAAATCGAGGTGATAGATTCTACAGATGCTTTAACTATATTGCAGCCAATCTCAGAGCGTTCCTCTGCAACACCTGCCTCAATGTGTTTTTGCTTTGTAATGTTTCAGCGTCCCCCCCAACCCACTGAACGTTTCAGCGTTCCCCATTACATTGAACATTAACTCGTGGATAATCTGTTAAGTGTTTACTGTATGAACTTAAATCGAAGAAGCCGAAAACAAAATTGTAATTTGCTCGAAATATATTTCATATAGGCTACGTTTCTTGCACAGATACACAGATCATAGAGTGAATCAAAAAGACAAACTTTGTTCATTTGTTACATTTATATTGTTCAAGCCATAGTTCAAGTGATACATCTCTTGCCTACCTCTGTTCGTGTTCTGTCCACAGTACCTCTCTTTGTTGCTTATCTTGGGGCTGCTCCAGTTCTTAATATACTACACAGCTTTCATGGACATTCAACTTGGTGACGTGAAACTGTGTCAGCAGATTTTCCCTTAATTCTGCGGTTGGACATTGTTTGACATCGAAAGTTAATTAGAATAACAATGTCATGGAATAAGAATGTCATGAACTGTTTAACTTGACAAAAGTGCCCCATACTAGTGCCAGATTTAGCACAAAAAAGCACAGTAATGGGAAGAGCTTCGCTAATTAAGCATATTTTTAGAGCACGTTTTAGCATATGTTTATCCAGTCAGAATAATTTTTAGTAGCCTAATCGTGAATGAAAAAAAGAGAAAAAAGTTGAGAGCAAGTTTTAGGTAATTTAAGACGCTTTGCACCAAACATATGCTATGTGTTAAGTTATAACAGCTCCCGTCAGCCAAGTGGAAAATTATACCATTTATAAAATTTAAGCAATTTAGGCAATATAATGACTGCATTTTGTGTGAATGTTTAGGTTTCTTTATTACTTTTATTACTTTTGCCTCTGCTTTTGTCTTACATTTGAGGCAGTTCAGGTTCCTGTAATGCTGAGTTTTTGCTGTGGTGGCAGTCTCAGCATGTGCCTTTTGTCATGACATGTTTTCCATAACATTTGGGGTCCAGTCTATCTATCTATCTATCTATCTATCTATCTATCTATCTATCTATCTATCTATCTATCTATCTATGCTGAGATGCTCATGATTATGTAAAGGTTACAGCAGGTTTAAACGTTACAACAGATCAATAATACTTCTTCTTCTGGGCTTGCAGGCACATTCCTGCTCACACTCAACTGTCACATTCTTGCATAACTTCCTCTTTGTTTTTTTCCACTGTTCGACCTAAAATGACACTTAGTATTGCAGCTTAGAAACTTAGTCAACAGAGCAGGATAGTTTGCACAATCTTAATGCTTTAAAATATTTTCCACAGGGGTCCATTGGCACACTGCATTGCACTAACTGTAGACCAGACAGCAATGGAAACGGCATCTGTGTGGGAATTTTGACAACACACTGAGAATTCAAGTAAAAACTGTGCAGCTCATTAACAATATGAATCAGACATTTCAGTGTTTCTACATTAATTATCAATTTTCCAAAGTTTGAATGAATAAATATCGCTTTGTCATTATTGTTCATCTTAAATGTTTTAAAACAGATAAGAAACTTAGGACTGGCTTTCTGATGTATTTAATATAGTATATTTAGTATGTAAAATTCTCTAACAGTGCTGAGATTGTAGTGGTGCGTATGGAAGCGATGGCATTTTGCTCTTGGTTCTCTTGGCATATCGCTATTCCGTTACACCATCAATATGGAAACCTATTCTCTAAACTCTGGAAACTGAGGAATGCCACAATGTACAAAGCTGAGGTTTGAGGCCTTAACATGTGCATAACACTCAATTCTTTCAATGATCCAGTGAGTAAAGGCAGTACACTGTATCTTCTGCAGGGCTTCAGACTGCGACCATTTTTTGACAAAGTCACATTCGTGCAAGTGCAGGATGATCATTAGGCTGTTTTGGTGCCCCTGGGAACTGTGTTAGCCATTACGGTTGAAAGTAGTACTTTTTCTTCTTCACTGGCTCAGTTGGTCTTTCCCTACCTGCACTCTCCCCGCCTACACTTTTATCATCAGTGTGCATGTACACAACGCGTGAAACAATCCTTTTATCTGTTACCGTGTTCCAAAGATGAAGTGGTCTATTTCTGATTATGTTTATTTTAAAAAAACAAAATGAAGAGAGAGAGGAGGAGGCTGGTGGAGAGCAGACGAGAGGTCCTGACTCAGATACAACTGCTGATGAGAATGTAATCTGCAGGGAGAGTGCGGGTGCAGGCAGGGAGAGACCAAGTGAGCCAGTGAGGAAGAAAAAGCACTACTTTCAACCACAAGGGCTAATGCAGTAACCATGGTTGTGGTAAGGGGAATGTGTGCCTGTATTGTAGACAACGTGGCCTGTCCATTGCAGGCTACCCTCAACTTGTTAATAGGTCAACACAGTTTAAGCTTGAAACTTTGAAGTTGCCCAACGGCAGCAAGAAACACAAAGCCTGCAGGGACCGATGCATCACCCGGAACACTGAGCCCCTCCCCACTTCTTTTCAGTACCTAGATGAGAGTAATGGAGGAGAATGAAATGGTCATCATGATCAACAGTGCCTATAACATAGTGAAAGAGGCACTCCCATTCACGAAATTCAAATCCCAGATCACATTGATTAAGAAGAATGGATTGGATGTGACTCCAACCTGTGTCAACGACATGGCCTGTCCCTGGCTGACTGATAGTATTCGTGCTGACAGAGCCAAACTTCGCGTGGCTGAACGGAGATGGCGGAAATTGAGATCCCTCAATGACCTATCTTACTACCACTCTCTTCTTTCTTCTTTCTCCTCTACCCTGTCCTCTGCCAAATCTGCCTTCTTCCACTCCAGGATCAACTCTGCCTCTTCTAACACCCGCAAACTCTTCTCCACCTTCTCCTCCCTCCTCTCTCCTCCTCTTCCACCTCCTCCTCCTCACTCATCCCTATCTGCTGATGACTTTGTCTCCTTCGAGAAGAAGATCAAAGATGTCTGCGACTCCTTCCCCTCATCCACTCCCACCTCGGATCCTGCCCCCCCCCCCACTATCTTTTCCCCCTTCTCCCCTCTATCTGACTCTGAAGCTCTCCTACTTATCAAATCCCATCGTCCTACTACCTGTCCTCTAGACCCCATCCCCTCCCCTCTCTTTCAGTCCATCTCGGACTACGTTCTGCCCTTCATCTTACCCTTGATCAACAGCTCCCTGTCTACTGGCACAGTTCCTTCTGCCCTGAAGAGGGAACGGGTCAAGCCACTGCTTAAGAAGCCCACTCTAGACCCAGCTGATGTCAGTAGCTACCATCCAGTCTCTCTCCTACCGTTTCTCTCCAAAATCCTGGAACGTGCAGTATATAACCAACTCTCTCCATATCTTCTCCAGAACAATCTCATGGATCAGAATCAATCTGGATTCAAAGCCGTCCTCATACTCCTAGACCTCTCTGCAGCATTTGACATGGTCAACCACCAGATTCTCCTCTCATCCCTTGCTGGGCTAGGCCTTGCGGGCTCTGCACTCGCATGGTTCAAGTCCTATCTGTCTGACCGTTCCTACCAGGTCTCCTGGAGGGAATCGGTCTCCTCCCCCCGCCCTTTCCACACTGGAGTCCCACAGGGTTCTGTACTTGGTCCACTCCTCTTCTCTCTCTACACCAGATGACTCGGTCAAGTTATCTCCGCCCATGGTCTCTCTTACCACTGCTACGCTGATGACACACAGCTGTTCTTCTCCTTCCCCCCCTCTGATCCTCAGGTTCAGCCTCGTGTCGCAGCCCGCTTAGCTGACATTGCCTCCTGGATGTCCGCTAACCACCTCAAACTCAACCTGGAGAAAATGGAGCTTCTGTTTTTTCCCGCTAACAACTCCCCAACGACCAACACTGCAATCACCATCGAGGGATCTGTGGTTTTCCCCACCACAACAGCCAAAAACCTTTGCGTGACCCTCGACAACCAGCTGACCTACGCCGGTCACATCGCGGCAGTCACTCGATCCTGCAGATTCACCCTATGCAACATCAGGAGAATCCGCCCATTCCTCACGCAACAGGCGACCCAGCTCCTGGCCCAAGCACTTGTCATCTCCCGCCTGGACTACTGCAACGTTCTACTAGCTGGCTTACCGACCTGCTCCATCAGGCCGCTCCAGCTCATGCAGAACACCGCTGCACGCCTGGTATTCAACCTCCCTGAGCACTCTCATGTCACTCCACTGCTTACTGCACTCCACTGGCTTCTGGTAGCTGCCCGCATCCAGTTCAAGACACTGGTGCTGGCCTACCAGGCCACAAGAGGCTCTGCCCCATCATACCTTCAATCCCTAATGACTCCATATACCCCTACTAGAACCCTCCGCTCTATGACCTCTGGTCAGCTGATGGTCCCTTCACTTTGGGAACCCGGCAGCTGCTCCTCCCGACCACGCCTCTTCTCCACCATTACCCCGCGGTGGTGGAACGACCTCCCTCATACAGTTAGGACTGCAGAATCCCTTACCATCTTCCGCAAGAAACTGATAACCCACCTCTTCAGAACCCACCTGTCCCCAATGCCTAACCTCCCTTCCTTACAAAAAAAATAAATAAATAAAACCTTGTCTTGTATCTATGTTTGTCAAAGTATTCCAGGGGTGCAATACAAAGGGGTATATTGAAGCTCAGTCTTATTGTGATGTCTGCTTATGAGGTATTAGAAATCAGACTGATGCACTGATTGTAAGTCGCTTTGGCTAAAAGTGTCTGCCAAATGCTAAATTGTAAATTGTCCCCAAAGGGAAATTTCAGTGTTACAGGAGCTATCACATAAATGACAAAAGACACATTTAGCTGCACGCAGCAGTTAAAACAGTAATAACATGAAATCAAACACCCACGGCAATTAAATACAACATATAATAAAAAGTAAAAACATAGAAGACAAGTAAAAAACATACATGATGTTGTTATGCTTTGCTTTTATTTGATAACACTTTATGTTTTCTTTTAAAGTTATATAATAGAAGATTTGTCAGCCTGTTTTGTCAGCCACTGCTTGTGGCAGAGAAACTTAATGTTCAGATTAAAATACTTTATCAAGTATCAAGTTTTGAGTCACTGTCAACCTTTACATCAATACAAAACTAGGGTGTGCAAATTAAGACAACTATTCATCAGCATGCAAGGTCATTGATTAATATCATGCTGTACCAAGAAAAAAAGGGGGGGGGGGGGGGGGGAAGCGACCAAATCATGTGCTGGTGTGACCAACTGAGAAAGTTGGTAGCGCTAGTGCTACCAGTGTAAAAGTCAGTCTGGAGCCCTGATTCTGTATACCTTGCTGTTGCTATGGTAACTGTCCATGCCTGTCTGGGCATAGTTCTGATAGTTCTGAAAGGTGAACTCCTGGTCAAAGTCTGCATACTCTGACCAGAAACAGGTAGGTTCTCTGATGAAGGTGTCCTTGCAGCCAAAATCCCAGAATCTGTCTTCTCTATGGTTATCATGCTGACTACAATAATAATAAAAAAAACATGAATGGGAGATGATCAGAATGCACAGTGCTAAACTCTTCAGCCAGTCTACAAATATGGTGTTTGGAAATATGACACATTTATGGAAAAGGTGTTTTCCCATTCAGTGTGGTAAATGACATTCACCTAACAGAAGAAGAAGAAGAAGAAGAAGAAGAAGAAGAAGAAGAAGAAGTACTTTATTGATCCACATGGGGAAATTTGACCTCTGCTTTTAACCCATCCTATATACACACTAGGGAGCAGTGGGCAACGGCGTGCAGCACCCGGGGAACAACTCCACTTCTTTTGCTAGAACCTTGGTCAAGGGCACTGACAGGAGTATTAACCCTAACATACATGTCTTTGATGGTGGGATGAAACCAGAGCACCTGACGGAAACCCATGCAAACAAGGGGAGAACATGCAAGCACAGAAAGGACCTGGGACGGTCAGAATTTGAACCCTTCTAGCTGTGTGACAACAGTGCTAACCACAGTGAAACGCGTCTACCGACAGATAAGGAAAATGAACTGAGTCTTGAGTATTCATAATTCTATCAGATGTAAATACATATAAACAAGACAGAGATCTGTTACCTCTGTTACGGTGAGACCTGAGGTTTTGGAACACAGGCCTGCTGAAATAGGCTAAAGCGTGAGACGGCTAGGTTATTTGCCATTTGGGGAAATGAAACTTAAGTCTTTTCCTTCCACATACTCCCATCGACGAACAGCAGTTTTCACACTGTAAACTCACATTTGTGCTTCCGTTTCAATGCAATCTCCAATATTTACATCTGAATTGCAGACGAAGACAGAGCAAGTCTCACGGAAACAGTTCAGCCAACTAATTAATAGACAACTGACTGACTGTTGGACTGTTGTCTGACCAAGTACTGTAAACGAATAAAAAATGAATTCTTCAAATTTCCCTTACCATGCAAATCGTAAGGTAACATACGATAACGTTTTTATCATTTGTTCCCTCTATTCTCTTGAGCAAATAAGCAAAATTATCCAGGACGTACTTTAAGTTTTGCCTGAATGAATTTTTCAAAAATCGTAAAAGATAACAGACACCCCCACTGTCTAGATTTAGTTACATTAACAGAGGATCAGGATCATCTAAATCAATTTAAATTGAATTACATTAAATGAAATCAGGATACTTTTGTAACTATTCTGCCAATGCGGGTCTGAAAAACAAAGACCCAAGCCCGAGATGGTTACAGTTCTTATATAGACTCCCTGCCTCAGTGAAACACACGGCTGTGTCTGTGTAAACTGCCACATATGTAAACTACCATATCCAAATTTGAACAGATGGTGGTCTAAATTTAAATTGGGCTGATCTAATGTTGAAAAAGTACAGGTATGTAAACTAAAATATTTCTAGCCCATTTACATATATTTTGTTCACAAGCTGTATTTCAGGAATAAAACAATAGTCCTTTCAGTATGTGTGTGCGTGTTGTTGTTGTATGTGTCTGAGTCAGTGAGCACATGGTCATGTGTGTGTGCATGCTTGTGTGTGTGTGTGTGTGTGTGTGTGTGTGTGTGTGTGTGTGCGTGCAAGCCTGCCACGTACATTTGTTAAATAAGTATTTGAACAGGTGGTGGTCTACATTTAAATTGATCTACACTCTCTAAAAGTTTCTTGTCCTTATAATCTCTCTATCTCTCTCTCTCTCTCTCTCTCTCTCTCTCTCTCTCACACACACTCACTCAATGATTATGATTTCACTGAATCTTAGGCAAACAATGCAGGTAAACTTCTGTGAAGGTAAGCATTTCGTATCTCTGTATAAACACAGACACCAAAGCACTATCTTCCATTTTTCTTTTCAGAATTGCCCGACACTCAAGAGTTTCAGTACTCATATCATCTTGATCAACCCAACCCATCCTAACAGCCACTCCTTTTGATTCTAATTGATGATTCAGTATATGTTTTCACTATAGCTGTGTAGCCTATTTTGAAGTACTTTTGAGTGGTGTCCTCAGATATTACATGTTGTTGGGGTGAGAGAGTCAGTCCAGGGAGTAACACAGGAGAACACAGTGTGTAAGGGAAATGTTCAAATTTTTCATTATGAAAGTATTAGAGATGAGCAGATGATGCCATTTCAGTTAAATGTCTCTTAAACATTAGTTAGAAATAATTTTGAGAAATGATACCAGGGCATTGTTAAAACTTTTTAATCTGTACGATTATAAGTTTGCTCTGGAGTTTCTGAATAGATTCATACTTGAATAGATTCATACTTGTATCTTTCCTGTTATTTTTGTTCCTTTCTTGGTCTCATGATTGAGTCCAAAAATTGAACCTGGATCATTTTTAAAGATAACAGCTCAACACAGGATATAAGAGAGGATGACTGTCATCATGGTAAATGTCAGCATTGGTGGTTGGATTGTGACATTCAACTGGTGATTGAAGAAGTGAGGACTTCCTGGCACTTGTGTAACTCCATACAAATACAGGCACATCCTGAGACTCTGTTCTTTCAGTAAACTACACAAAAAGGAATTTGAAAACAAACGAAACATTCAGAGTCAGCGTAAAGTGTAATAGTAGTTCCCAATTTACCAACCAGTTTGATTTAGTTAGGATTTAAAGTAAGGTCTTTACTGTCCTATTTAGAAAGTCTGTAGCAGAAGTAATATCCACAAACTGGATATCCAGTAACTATTATCACTGCTTTAAATATAATACTGTTAGATAATATGATAAAATTCTTTTTTGTCCTTCCAGTGAAATTGTTGAACAGACATTGAAATGTTTTACTACTGATATTATTACTGATTTTTTTTATTCTTGATTTTTTACTGTTTGTCTCACATATGATTAGCATTACACTGTGCTCCTAGGTCTTAACTGGTTTAACCTAGAAAATCATACAGACGTTGCATTTTATGAGGTAACTATAAAAATATATTACTGATAAGGTTAAAGGTTAGAGAAGCGGGCTTGAGGCCGAAAGGTCACCAGTTCAATCCCCTGGACAGGCAGGAAAAAAATGTGAGCAACTGAGGTGTCCCTGAGCAAGGCGCTTAACCCCCAACTGCTCCCCGGGCACCGCCCATGGCTGGGAACAGCCTCAACACCCCTCCTCAACACCCATGGCTGAAATGCCCTTGAGCAAGGCACTTAACCCAAAACTGCTCCCTGAGCGCTGCCAATGGCTGCCCACTGCTCCTGGGGTGTGTGCGCTCACTGCTCCTAATGTGTGTGTGCTTATTGCTTACAGCTCCTAGTGTGTATGATGTCAAGGATGGTTTAAATGCAGAGACTGAATTTGCCACAGTGATCAATATAGCAGCACGCCCCTGAGTTCAGTGGCTACTTCAGGTCCAGGATGGTGGCGCACGTGAAGTGCCGCGGCTACTTATCATGATTCTCAGGACACGCATGTAGCCTCAGGGCCATTTAATATGCCCCTTTTCAACTGGTCTCTTGTCTACCACGAGTTTCATGTTTGTTCTGCTCAGAAGAAATGTGTTGTTCAGAATGAATATATTTTGATTGGCATTGACATGTTCCGTTCAACGTATTCTGTCACTTTAAATAGATTGTTTGCAGTGCACTTGGTGAACATGTGGTGAAATTAGAATACAACCTTACATTTTGGTCTTATTATATGACTGATTATTAGTCATGTCACTTTTCCTGTTTTGTGATTCGCTATTGGGCAGCAGCGAGTGAGTGAGAGAGCTGGAGAGACGGGAGAGTTTTTTGAGAGAAGCGAGCGGTAAAAAAAAAAAAAAAGAAAAAAAAGATGAAAGTACATGAGACGTAGTAATATGAGTATTGCGGTGTAAATTGTGTCGGCAAGTTATATTGCTATACAAACTAGAGCATAAGACTGCAATCTAGCGAAACGCTGGATTTTTACACCTTGAGTAGCTTAGTAAAACTTCGACGCAGTAGCTGATATTGTGTAATTAGTCCTCCTAGTTACCTAGTCTAGCTTGCTGCCCACGAGGGACATTTCGAACTGCTAAGATAGCGCGCTATGGCGTTATTGTGCTGTCTTTATTATGAGAGCGCACACAGAATAGAAACAAGCACAGGGGCAGGAATCGAGCGTTTAAAAACAGAACCCGAGGGGTGAAAAATAATGTGGCGTCTAAAGCCCTATCACGAGCGTACACAAGTTGCGACTGAGCACAGACATGTGGATTTGTGGATTAGCCATAATCAGAGATTGCTTCAGCATTTTCTCTGTGTCTCCACCTGCAAGACTTTCAGTAATCAGTTTTCTATGAAGCAAAAAGCAAAAGCCCAGTTGAAAAAGAGACTGCATTATGTCTTAGCTGAGCTAATTTTAATTTTAAGACTGGCTAATTTAAATTTCTGTTTAATTATGAATTGTTGAAAGTATTATGAAATTATGGATCAATCTAAAAAATCCAGCCCCTTTAGAAATGAAATAGCTCAAGATATGATGACAGCTCACTATAGGATCTAAGACAGGACTATCACCACATTGGTAAAGGAGGTCAGAATTAGCAGTGAAACAAAGAGATGTCAGACATGCAGTATGTAAATCAAGGACATCATTGTATTAAAGAGCTAAAACTAACCTGGACACCCCAGAGTGTGCTGTTTCAAGTGGTCAAGGCTTGCTTTGGATGTGACAGGAGAACTTGCATGGTGAAGAAGGCGTCCCCTTGTTTGTCATTCTCAGAACTTTTGTGTTTCTTGAGCTCCTCTCTCCTCTCAGGGTCAGCTTGCATGCACTGCCATGCCATTTTATTGGAATCTTCTGGCGGAATATGGTCTGCCTCCACTCTCATTGGCTCACTGGTCACTGCGTGAAAAGAGGTGTATTCGGCCTGGAATACTCCTGTATATTCCCGGATACTCCACAGATTATCGGCTGTATCTGGCAGTTTGCAGCTCTGTTACGCGGCATGGAATACTCCTGAATATGTACCGTGTTTTGGGGTCTGCCTAGAGCCTTTAGTTGCCATGGTGAATAATCCCTTGGGGGTGCTTGGAAGGGAACATTTGCACTTCACACCTTGGGCCACCAGGTATCCTGCAATTGGTCAAAAGTCTTTCTTTGGATTGGTGGAGCAATGTCTTGCCCCTCCTCTAAAACCCTTCCCCATTGGACCATTGTGGGTCCCCAGACATGAATTCATATGGTTTATATAATAATAATAATTATTATTATTATTATTATTAATAATATTATTATTATTATTGGTGGTGGTGTTGTTTTATGTTCATAGGTAGATTGTATAGATAGTCTGGCAAACAAAAATGAATTACACAAGTTTTATTATAAATAAAGCAAATACAGTATAATATAAGGCATATAAATTGACAATTTGATATATATATATATATATATATAAAATCAATGTACAATATATAACAGAATAGAATACATTAGAACAGAATATACTGTAATATCATAGTATATAATACAAATGCTTTTTGGGAGCATAAATGAAACTCTAAATGTTGAGCATTCCCAAGAACAACCCAGCTTCCGTGGTCTCTATTCTGTAGCACCCCACACAGTGCAGACAACTCTGTGCTAGGCGGGAGGACCCACGCTGGCCTTCCATCCAAGATGGTGGCGTCCCCTTCAGAAATTATATCTACTGATGCGGTCCTCCATATGGCAGCCTCTTCCTCAGTTTAAAGAACACTAGCTCTGGCCTTGAGCAGATGCAAAACACAGTGAAAACAGAAATTAGATCACTGAAAATAGCAAATGGAGAAAAAGTCTAAGAACTACTAGGGAAATGATGTTTTGACTTACTCTTCTCCTCCCTTGCCTCGTTCGAGTGGCGATCCTGCCCCCCTCTTTGTTCTCTGGATTCACCCGGTAACTCTTTCGAATAGTCTCAATCGGTCTTTCAGGATGCTAGAGAGAAAAAAACGGAGAAGAAAGGAAGATTGAATAAAAGTTCGTTTAGAATTCCAAGCACTGCTATGAAACAATCGCGACGATATAGTCTACCAACAAAACACGCTGTCCTACCTTGTCCGTGGATCATATCTGTGCGTATTGTTTTCAGCATTATGCATTATCCGCACAGCTTCCTGTAGAAGCAAAATTAATACAAGAGTTAAATTTAACCACATTAAGGGATAAAGCAGATAAAGAAATGTGAACGTATCAGGATGCGCGGCAGCCAAAGACGAAAGCCAGAAGGCTACAGAAATAAACCTACCGAAACAGAGTTATTCCCCGCTCGTCTTCTTTTCTCGGGCAGACTCCTCTTGCGCCTCTTTGATGGGACTCCATCCTGTCCAACCGCCGAATAACATTCTCCATGAACGTTTACTGCCGTTCAGACATCTTCTTAAAAATGCATTTAACGGGGACACCAGTTGTTTGTTTTCGTTCGGACTCGGCGTTGGAAAAATTGGATATTCCCGACGCACGAGTAGCCTCTCCACTCCGCTGTCCGTTCGAAAACTCAAGTGTTCTTTTGCAAGCCATCTTCAAAATGCACACTATCGACAGAATACGGAGTACAACTTCTGTAATCCTTCAGTGACTCCCTTCTCCTTACCTTACTACAGGTAACCCCTTCCCCAAAGCAAATTTCGCGCTGCAGTTGCACACAATGCTATTGGTTACTGTCACCCTACGCCATGCACGCACAGAAAACTGATTGGACAGGACTCAACCTTACATTCTAAGTGGGTGGTTTGAAAACGGGGCGCGTCCTCGTACTGAGGAGAAACATTCCGAACAAGCAAGCGAGAATCAACAACAAAAACTCCTATGCCCTGTAAACTTTTTTTTTTTTTTTAAAGTCCTGTATCCTTTGTCCCGCATCCCTCATACTGAGATAATGTCCCGCATTTTCGCTGGTCGTTTGGTTTTTAACTGTCAGAAATAAAAAATATATGGATCCATTATTTTACCCGCCCGCACATGAGCATAGTTTCTAATCTATTTAATAGCGCTATGTCAAAAGCAGTAAAAATGCAACATAGGCGAGTTTTTTTTAAAAGCCTTGCTTTCACCAAATGGCTGAGAGGAGAGCGTTGAGGGCGGTCATCAAGAGTCTGTGGCGGCCGTCAATCAAACTGTGCAGCTGTGGGGCCGACGAATTTCTTTGCTACGTCACAAAAACCAAACTTAGTAAAACTTTACAGATATGAAGATAAACGCTGTCAGCCGACGTCATGGTCAAAAAGAAAGGAAAAAGTTCTTTTATCCCTTCTGACCATGCTTCTCATCCAATAGAGATTTTGGCTTGATATAAAGATTTGCATTGAAATTGTTTTATTTTATGTAATATTTTATTTTGAGCCTTATTTATTCTTATAGTTGGATTTGGTCAGGGGTTTAACTTGAAAGACTTGAGCTGTATGATGCCTGCTGCTTTGCTTAAGTACAGTTGCCTTTGATAGGCCTGTAATGGCCAATGCATGTTGGATGTCTATCAATACAAGTGTATACAAGTGTTTCTTATACAGTTAGACTGACATTATATCTAAGTTTTACATCATCTCTCAGCATTAGTAACATGTCCCATATTGTCCCATACAAACTTACTATTTGTCCCCCATTTGGTCTGTTTGCATCTGGTCACCCTGTACCTTTGACCCCAAGTAAAGGACAGTTGCATAACCATCAAATATGTAATTAATGAACATTTAGATTTTTTTTTAAATTATGTTTTCAGTGTGTTTTTGTATGCTCCATTTGAAGTGTCCATTAAGCTGCACAACAGAGCAATGACATTAAAGGCTATATGGGCCTACCACTGCTATATTATACACCATGCAACACCTAACAAGTTTGTGTGGTTATCAAAATATCGGCTAAATATTACATATAGGCTAACTGATAGAAAGTTACAGTGAGGAAGGGGGGCAGGCTTCTATACCCAGTCCCACCTAGACCACTGACTGTTATTAGCATTTGAAAGGCCAAGCCATCAGCTAACGACTGTGGTCACGCGGATGCCCGAAAACTGCCGTCTAACAGCTGTATTCGGACATTTGTGGGAGTTTTCAGGTGCGCATGACAAAGTTCTGCGGGCATCCGAATACCTCCGGAAAACAGCAGGTTTAGCGGAAGTTTACTTTGTCCAGATATTTCCGAATACACCACTTTTCACGCAGTGGGTATTATCACTGTTGTTATCTTTGGTCTCTTGAACATTTTTCAAGGTAAGGATGAAAACAGAGAACCTATAGTGTGCATGAAATATAATGTGACATTATATCAATCAATAGCAATAAATGTACTGACAGTAGGCTTTGATGATGTCATATTCACCATCATTCAATTGCAGTATGTGAGGGTTAACACATTATGAAGTGTCCTTATCCTGTCTTCAAGCTTGTAGGACAGTAAGTCATCATTTTCATTGATGACATAAATTCTTTGAATTTCTGTTCCACATCTGCAAGCTGTGAAAAGTGAAGCAAAGAAAAAAACCCTTGAGTAAAAGCAACTGAGTTCAAGAAGAGATATCAGCAGACTTTAGCAGGAGCAAAACAGACTGCTTTGTGCATAAGAATATAGTTATTACCAAACCACTGTTTTACACTTGGGTTGGAGTTACATGAGCTTTCATATCATGACAATTAAAGTATCTGAAGTCAATGGCCTCAATTTCAATTTTAATTTCAATTGGACAACATTGTACACAATTCTAGTTTGACTGTGTAATTTTCACAGTCTTTGTCCACCGCTGTATCAGCCAAGGATTTTCAGATTTGGATGAAAAGCACAGCATTACATAAATAGGACAAAGTGAAGTGGACAGCAGCCAGCAGGGCTAGTCAGAATTTTTGTTCCTACTTTACGGTCAGTGTCTCTAATACTGTACATGTACCATAACAAGTCAGCTACAAAATCCATTTCAGTGTAGCTATTTTGTAAATATACATTAATATATAAGAATTATAGTTTAAAGTAAAGTTGAATAAATAAAAAGGGAATGGTATGTGCTTTTTGTGCAAAACAGCTTAAAGACATCAGTTTAAAGAAGTTGTTTAAGGACACAAACCATATACCAAATAAGAGATGAAGTACAGCTGGCAGATGAGATATGATTAAATAAAACAGACTATTTGTTTTATTTAATTATTAATACAGCATAGACTCCAGAAAATAATATTGTTTGATTGCATGTGTATTTGATGTGATGGTGGTTAAGCAGTATGCAATTTAAGACTTATTTCATATCATGCACCTTTACCCATAAAAATTATATTACCGATTCTAATAGCAAGAAATTTCATTGGCAGCATACAAGATCAGTTCTGTCAGATTCAGGATTCTACACAATGGATTCTGGAATCTACTGCAAAGGCTTAATGGCACAACAAATGAACCAAGATTGCTATTTAAGCTTATGATATTTCATTCTCTCACAGGATTGACAAGCAGACAAGCCCTTTTCCGCTAGTGATGATAAATAAATAGATAAATAAATAAATGTATTTTGTAAATGTGACTTAACATTTCTGATTTAATGTCTTCAGAATTCTTACTGAACATCTTGCAGTTGTATTTTAATTTCTTATAACTGTGACATAGTAAGCTACCGTTATAACTTCCCATATGTATGCACTTAATATTGTACTATTACAAATTAAAATCTCATTAAGATCCAATGTTTTATAACGCATCTCATAATGTCTCTTAATGACTGCATAACAGTAACAATTACGGTAAGACAAGCATGGATGTAGAGAACCTTGCTCCAGAGCACTTTGATAAGTGAATGTATGCTGCTTGTTGCAAAGAAAGAGAAAGACATTGGTATCAAGTCAATGTACAGGCTCCAAATTACATTTCACTCATTCAATTACCACTACACCAGTTATCTCTGATCCTTGTAAATCAGACTGACCCATTTCCAACCACTCCTTGTCAGAATGGTCAAACAACACATCTTCTGACTGTGAAGTCTTCCATGAGCGCATCTTGGATCATTTTATCCAATTATTATCAAAGTGTAGCTCCTGCTCCCAGCAGTGGAAGTAAAGCCAGATTAACCAAGAGCAAGGAACAGCAGCCTATCAGAGAGGACACTTTAGAGATTACCACAGGAGGTGGTACAACAAATGTGATAGGATCAAGCCAAATCCGTTAGAATAAATTTTCAGGGACTTAGTCACCTTACAGTTACCAATTCTCTTCACTAATTTCAGTTTTACGTATAACTAACTCCTTAGGTTTGACAATGAGTTTGTCGCTAAGTTTATTATTTTTTGATCATAGAGAGCACCGAGGGCTAATTGTTTCAGCAGTAATTGTTCTTTTTCTGACCAGTTAACTTCACAATCACTTGAAATGCTGGTTGTGGAACTCCTTCTTCTTCTGCAATGTTACCTAATGGTTAGTCTCTGATGATGCCATCCTGATTTTGATCGTGGAGCCCTCACTGAGTACATTTTCATGTACAATTACATTTTGTCTGACTTTGCAAGATATTTCGTCAGAATTTTGTGATATTTTTAGGTGAAACTGTGAGATATTAAGCTGTAATTGTGAGAAACAAAAACAGGGCCAGGAAAAAAATAGGTTACTCTCTATGGCCCCTCCCTTGTTCCTCATTGGCAGAGTTGGGCTTCTATAGACAATAGCATCACACCTTGTCCAGATAGTTAATTTCAGTCACTATTTCTCTGGTTCTAAAATTAACAATGAAAAACTATCAGACACCCAGATATTTTAGTTGGACCTCATGTAAAGATTTCAAATATGGGCATTAAATATCTTATGTCTTGGTACTTTCATCTCAGCTCAATATACTGACCTGACCAAATTGAATAGGGGACATTTCAGTTATTGACATGACCATTTAGCCAAAATGTATTAGCCTGGAAGTATATTGTCAAATAGTGCTCAATTGCACTGTAGGTAGCTGTTTATTTCTTTTTCAATTATTTTAAACTTATAATGTCAGGTATCATGAACAGGTACCTTACATCCATTGCATAATCATTCTGAAATTGTACCCTTGTTGTACCTCATCTCTCTCAATTGCAGCTGCGTCGTCCTCTATGACCTGCACTGCGTGAAAAGAGGTGTATTCGGCCTGGAATACATCTGTATATTCCCGGATACTCCACAGATTATCGGCTGTATCCGGCAGTTTGCAGCTCTGTTACGCGGCATGGAATACTCCTGAATATGTACCGTGTTTTGGGGTCTGCCTAGAGCCCTTAGTTGCCATGGTGAATAATCCCTTGGGGTGCTTGGAAGGGAACATTTGCACTTCACACCTTGGACCACCAGGTATCCTGCAATTGGTCAAAAGTCTTTCTTTGGATTGGTGGAGCAATGTCTTGCCCCTCCTCTAAAACCCTTCCCCATTGGTCCATTGTGGGTCCCCAAACATGAATTCATATGGTTTATATAATAATAATAATAATAATTATTATTATTATTATTAATATTATTATTATTGGTGGTGGTGTTGTTTTATGTTCATAGGTAGATTGTATAGATAGTCTGGCAAACAAAAATGAATTACACAAATTTTATTATAAATAAAGCAAATACAGTATAATATAAGGCATATAAATTGACAATTTTATATATATATATCTCTATATATATATATATATATCTCAATGTACAATATATAACAGAATAGAATACATTAGAACAGAATATACTGTAATATCATAGTATATAATACAAATGCTTTTGGGAGCATAAATGAAACTCTAAATGTTGAGCATTCCCAAGAACAACCCAGCTTCCGTGGTCTCTATTCTGTAGCACCCCACACAGTGCAGACAACTCTGTGCTAGGCGGGAGGACCCACGCTGGCCTTCCATCCAAGATGGCGGCGTCCTCTTCAGAAATTCTATCTACTGATGCGGTCCTCCATATGGCAGCCTCTTCCTCAGTTTAAAGAACACTAGCTCTGGCCTTGAGCAGATGCAAAACACAATGAAAAGAGAAATTAGATCACTGAAAATAGCAAAGGGAGAAAAAGTCTAAGAACTACTAGGGAAATGATGTTTTGACTTACTCTTCTCCTCCTTTGCCTCGTTCGAGTGGCGATCCTGCCCCCCTCTTTGTTCTCTGGATTCACCCGGTAACTCTTTCGAATAGTCTCAGTAGGTCTTTCAGGATGCTAGAGAGAAAAAAAACGGAGGAGAAAGGAAGATTGATTAAAAGTTCGTTTAGAATTCCAAGCACTGCTATGAAACAATCGCGACGATATAGTCTACCAACAAAACATGTTGTCTTACCTTGTCCGTGGATCATATCTGTGCGCGTTGTTTTCAGCATTATGCATTATCCGCACAGCTTCCTGTAGAAGCAAAATTAATACAAGAGTTAAATTCAACCACATTAAGGGATAAAGCAGATAAAGAAATGTGAACGTATCAGAATGCGCGGCAGTCAAAGACGAAAGCCAGAAGGCTACAGAAATAAACTTACCGAAACAGAGTTATTTCCCACTCGTCTTCTTTTCTCGGGCAGACTCCTCTTGCGCCTCTTTGATGGGACTCCATCCTGTCCAACCGCCGAATAACATTCTCCATGAACGTTTACTGCTGTTCAGACATCTTCTTAAAAATGCATTTAACGGGGACACCAGTTGTTTGTTTTCGTTTGGACTCGCCGTTGGAAAAATTGGATATTCCCGGCGCACGCTGTTCGTTCGAAAACTTAAGTGTTCTTTTGCAAGCCATCTCCAAAATGCACACTATCGACAGAATACGGAGTAAAACTTCTGTAATCCTTCAGTGACTCGCTTCTCCTTACCTTACCACAGGTAACCCCTTCCCCAAAGCAAATTTCGCGCTGCAGTTGCACACAATGCTATTGGTTCCTGTCACCCTACGCCATGCACGCACAGAAAACTGATTGGACAGGACTCAACCTTAGGTTCTAAGTGGGTGGTTTGAAAACGGGGCGCGTCCTCATACTGAGGAGAAACATTCCGAACAAACAAGCGAGAATCAACAACAAAAACTCCTATGCCCTGTAAACTTTTTTTTTTTTTTTTAAAGTCCTGTATCCTTTGTCCCGCATCCCTCATACTGAGATAATGTCCCGCATTTTCGCTGGTCGTTTGGTTTTTAACTGTCAGAAATAAAAAATATATGGATCCATTATTTTACCCGCCCGCACATGAGCATAGTTTCTAATCTATTTAATAGCGCTATGTCAAAAGCAGTAAAAATGCAACATAGGCGAGTTTTTTTAAAAGCCTTGCTTTCACCAAATGGCTGAGAGGAGAGCGTTGAGGGCGGTCATCAAGAGTCTGTGGCGACCGTCAATCAAACTGTGCAGCTGTGGGGCCGACGAATTTCTTTGCTACGTCACAGAAACCAAACTTAGTGAAACTTTACAGATATGAAGATAAACGCTGTCAGCCGACGTCATGGTCAAAAAGTTCTTTTATCCCTTCTGACCATGCTTCTCATCCAATAGAGATTTTGGCTTGATATAAAGATTTGCATTGAAATTGTTTTATTTTATGTAATATTTTATTTTGAGCCTTATTTATTCTTATAGTTGAATTTGGTCAGGGGTTTAACTTGAAAGACTTGAGCTGTATGATGCCTGCTGCTTTGCTTAAGTACAGTTGCCTTTGATGGGCCTGTAATGGCCAATGCATGTTGGATGTCTATCAATACAAGTGTATACAAGTGTTTCTTATACAGTTAGACTGACATTATATCTAAGTTTTACATCATCTCTCAGCATTAGTAACATGTCCCTCATTGTCCCACACAAACTTACTACTTGTCCCCCATTTGGTCTGTTTGCATCTGGTCACCCTGTATCTTTGACCCCAAGTAAAGGACAGTTGCATAACCATCAAATATGTAATTAATGAACCTCTCATTTAGACTTTTTTTAAATTATGTTTTCAGTGTGTTTTTGTATGCTCCATTTGAAGTGTCCATTGTAATTTAGCTGCACGACAGAGCAATGACATTAAAGGCTACATGGGCCTACCACTGCTGTATTATACACCATGCAACACCAAAGAAGTTTGTGAGGTTATCAAAATATCAGCTAAATATTACATATAGGCTAACTGATAGAAAGTTACAGCGAGGAAGGGGGGCAGGCTTCTATACCCAGTCCCCCCTAGACCATTGACTGTTATTAGCATTTGAAAGGCCAAGCCATCAGCTAACGACTGTGGTCACGCGGATGCCTGAAAACTGCCGTCTAACAGCTGTATTCGGACATTTGCGGGAGTTTTCAGGTCCGCGTGACAAAGTTCTGCGGGCATCCGAATACCTCCGGAAAACAGCAGGTTTAGCGGAAGTTTACTTTGTCCGGATATTTCCGAATACACCACTTTTCACGCAGTGCTGATGAAGGCTATGTATACGCTGATGGTGACGCTCCTGGCCTTTATAGCTCTGTTTCTGCCTCAGCTTCTCCCTTGCTTTAGATAGCTTCTCTCTGGAGATGTCACTCTCTCTGTCGATTTCCTCCTGGATCCTTCTCTCTTGCTCAAGGTGTTCCAGGCACCTCTTTTCTTCTTCTTGTTGTTTACACTGTTCCTCTCGCTCCTGTTCTCTTTGGTTATCTTCTTCAATTTGTCCTGTTTCAAAGATTAAAGATAATGGATCTCTCTCGACACACACACACACACACTCACACACACACATACACGCACGCATGTGGACACACACACATGTATGTGTTGTGTATACATACAAAAAAACACATATATTGCATTTGTATCTAGTGTGTGTGAGTGAGTGTGTGTGTGTGTGTGTGTGTGTGTGTGTATTGTGTATACATACATAAAAACCCATATATTTCATTTGTATCTAGTGCTTCAGTTGTCTAAAACTGACGACACACATAAAAGACCAGTGGAAAAAAAAAAACTGGTAGGACTTACTGTAGTTGGGACAACAAGAAACACTGCTTTCCGCACTACAGTCCAGCGTAAGATAAGAGGGATCAAAACTTTCTCTTAAAGTTAAAGCCTGAGAGTGGCCACCTTTGTGTGAACTGAACTCTTACGAAATGAATTAAAAGAGTGACCTTTATATCTCATGTAGAGATAGCAATGGATTGCCAACTTTTCTTTGTGTTCAGTGTTGCAATAGGGATGAACAGGCCGAAACCCCTGAGGAACAAAAGTACAGAAAACGTAGCTACATTTGTTAGCTACATTTCAGTTTTCTTCTCCTGCAAGAAACTATTTTCCACCTCCTAAATTAGCCCAAATGTAGACAAGCGCATGGCTACCTAACTTTATAATTAACTGAAGAGTACAGCTGGTACATTATACTTAATTTGACATTTACTGTATATATAATCAATTTCTGTGGTTCTTCATCCTTTGGATTTTTCTTTGCCTGTAGAACCATCTTCCTCTCACACTGTTCAGGCTCATGATTGTTGAGTCAACCTTTTACCTTTTTCTGTTCTGTTTAGCTTTTTACAGCCTTTATTGCTTAATTTTGAAAGTTATCAACCATTAGTCTCATTTCATGTGTGGTTTGTCTTCTGTCTCTCTTTGTGATAGCTGAAATATGATATCTTCATGTCTGTTTCCTCATTTCTCATACTCCAGTGAAACAGAAAGTCCACTAAGACTTATTTGAATTCATAAATAGAATGTTTGTGCAGATTTAATTTTGCTAATTGGCCAGCACTAAGGAGTAGTCTTTTTTAATTCACAATACATTTGTTAATCATCTGAACAGAGAAGCCCTGGCCAGCAGCTGCAGCCCGGAAGGGAGAAATATCCACCCTGTAACACATTACACACGTTAATTTTAAGATGGATTTCTTACATTATATTTGTCATTTGAGAAGTAGTAAAGGCAATAACCATATTAAATAACAACACAGCACAATGTACTATTACTTAGACCATAAATAATATAAATTATTATGGAGTACAAGAATCCAGATAGATGAATAAATTAGCTATTCTTGAGGCTTCTCTGCATGGGTCTTTTATTGAAATATCTGTGCAATGATCTGAAAAAGGTCAGAGAGGTCAGTTATCTTTTATTGACAAAATGGCCTTGGTCAAGTGACAGTCCTGAAATTGAGGACAGTGGAGCTCTCCTAAATGCAGCCATTATGTTGATGATGTCACCAGGTCTCGTATTTTATTCTTTACACTGCCCTTTTGGGGATATTTAAACTGTGACATATGATGCAATAAAATCACTGAGTGACAAGACTTGAATCCCCTCTTGTTACTGATCTGTTACTAAATAACTTATTAACATTATTCAAAAATGTCTGAATTTCTGTGCTAAGTGTAAATCATCTATAAGAGTGAACAGTGAAGATATTGCCGCTTAACAGAAAAGATACTGTTGTTAAATACTGATGACCTAAATTTTATGTGGAGACATGCAATTGCTTGAAAAGATCTTGCCCGGAAAGATCTGAGACTCAATTTGCAAAAGAATCTTAAACCTAAGATTAAGAAAACCTAAATTCATGTTAATTTAAGAAGCTTTTGAAAATTACTGTACATTAACTATTGTCTCAGCATTTCTTGTGGAAAGGAGAAAAAGGAGAATATGCCACCTTATGTAAAGCTTGTAATCACGGGATGAAAATCACAACAACCACATTTTATGATGTATAAACTTTAACATTATAGGAAATGAACTTTAATGTGTGCGTGTGCACACAATAATTCTCTGAATTCACAAAACTAATTATATTTTCTTGTTAGAGTTGTTATGCTCAGGGCAACGCTAGAACTGTCATGATCATGATAAAAGACAATGCTATTCTTTATTAATGCCCATTTTGTCATTTACATATTATATTTTATTTAATGCCCTTCCCAAGAGTTTGGGTACTCAGTGATTTTGTGATAGCATGCCAATTTATTCCCTGACAAAGACTCATATTGAAGTTGTTTTATGGTTGTTGACATGTTTAACAATGTTTTAGAGCTATAATTTAAAAAACTGGTTTCTTCGGTTGCTAAATTACCGTGACTGGAAAATGGTATGGGACTCATGACTTTGAAAATGTCTACAAAATAATTCTCCAAACTCAAACAGACATCGATGCTTAAGACACATTTCAGAATCATGCTCGCAAGTTCAGTGTTCCTCTGGAAAATGCTTGTCTTTCGTATTTGTGTTTTCCTTGTGCATTTATGTTTTGTAGCTCAGACTTGTGATAGAAAAAAATGTTTAAGTTTCATAAATGTAAACCCAAATATAAACAGATACAGATACATACACATATACGTACATATATCTTCTTTTAATCACGCATAAACTTTTAATGCAATGTGTACTTCTGTATTAAAAGTGATTACATAAATAATTAGTTAAACCTTTTTTTTAACAGTACAGTCAACCCCTCCGTATCTGCGGGTTCTGCATCCGTGGATTCAACTAACCGCAGATCGAAAATAGAGTCGGCCCTCGGAATCCGCAGGGACTGGTTCCAGGATCCCCCGCGGATACCAAGATCTGCTCATGCTCAAGTCCCTAAAATGGTGTAGTATTTGCATATAACCTACCATACTAACCCACATCCTCCTGAACACCCTGAGGCTATTTATTTTTCAATAATGACCGACGGACTATACATTATCTCACTTATTATACGGTTACTTGCCAAAACGATGAAAGAAACTTCACACAATATTTCATTTTAATGATTTTATTCCCATTTCGTGGCTTCCGCTAAGAAAAATAGTCCCTCTAGCAAATATAATTTCAAAGTTGCAGGTGTTGCGTTGCTATGTATTAGGCTACCTGCAGACTCCTCAACTTTTTGTTGCAGATTAACAGGCTAGGCAGTCTGTTAATTGATATTAAACTGAATGTTTCCGTGCAGCTTGAGAGAATCAACTAGCACATCTCGGGGGAAGCTGAAGTTGATGTCCCATTGAGGTCGCCAAATTGCTACTGTAAAAATGGCCGCTGTTTTCAGGTACAAATTACAATGGCTGTGTCCGAAATGAATTACTAGGGGAATAAATAATCACAGTAAAAATCTGTTAAATCTGTTTAATGTTCTGTATTTTTATTTTCATGGATGATGTTGTAGAAGGTGAACTGCCCATGGTATTTTTATGAGAGGAATCCAGAAAGAAAATGAGATCTCTGTGAATCCGTCATCAAATATAGTCAGAGACCTAGCAGTACATTCTAAAATATTCAGTATTAGTCAGGAACTGAAAAAAATGGCAGGTTATCCATTCTCAGGGCAGTTACACAGCCCCATTATCGAGTCTCTTCTGTGGAAACTGAGATGGGAACTTAATGGGTTTCCAATAGCAGAAGACTATTCACACCTGTCTGGTCATGCAGGGGTGTCCTCTCTCTGTGGTCCTCCCCAAAATTTCTTCCATTTTTCTGACATGTTACACCTTGTTTTTTGGGGGGAATTTTTTCTTGCCTGCTTTGAGGATTAAGTCAGGGGGTGTGGTCCTGTTTTGTTTGTTGTAAACCTGTTGGCATGTAAAGCCCTTTGAGACTGTAAACAGTGATATTGGGCTTTAAATAAACTTGAAAACTTGAAACTTGATACATAATATGAATTAATATAGAAAGGTGAAGATTTACCAAAATATTTACATCGATTTTTAAGGATACAGTAGAAAAATGTTTAGAGTAGATGCCAAATTGCTGAAGATCCTTTGTACCAAAATATGTTTTACGTATATGGGTAGGTAGGTATATGTATGGGGTTCCTCATTAAGATGGAGTACTGGGGCCAAACTGGGCGGGGGGGGGGGGGGGGGGGGGGGGGGGGGGGGGGTCTGACATTTCTAGAATAAGGTTGTAATGCTACGAGAATAAAGTTGTAATATTACGAGAATAAAGTTGTAATTTCAGATGAGCAGAAGAGGATCAGCAGAGCAGCCTGCTGCAATGACATGCTGATGTGCCAAAAGATTAAATATTTCATTTTTTCGTGAAACCTCTACTGAAGTATAAGGTCACATGATGCTCCCCGTTGTTCATTTTAATTTAGGCGGCAGGCTGCTCTTCTGATATTTCACCTCTAAAATAACATGTAGCCTAAAATTACTCTATCACTCTATTCTCAGAATATTATGACTTTTTTCTTGTAAAATCACAACTTTATTCTCGTATTATTATGACTTCTTTCTTGTAAAATTAAGACTTTATTCACATGGCAATTTTCTCCAAGTCTGTGTGGTTCTTTCTTCGGAATAGACACAATTTCTCGCGCAATCTTTTCAAAGTCCTGATACTTAGGATAACGTGGTGCCAATGTGCCAAATGATTAGGTATTTCATTATTTATGAAACCTACACTAAAGTATAACTTCACAAGATTAGCCTACGTTAGCTCTAGTTCACCTACACCCTGTACTCACTGTTCAGTCAGCCTGTGTGTCACACAGTTGCTTCCTCCAATTAGGGCGGGTGGTGGCAGGGATCACAATGTTCACATAGGCATTTATTAGTTTAGAGTTTAGTTTATTGGCTTGAGTGTGGATTAGGAACTGTATGTTAGTTTTAAAGTTATTTTATTTTCAGTGATGTTTATGATTATACATGTTTATTACTGGATTTATGAAAACCATAAATATTACATTTAAGTGTTCATAATTATTATAATACTTTATTGAAGAACACTTATTAACACTTTAATATCCTAAAATTAGAAGTGCGATAAAAACAAAAACAGAACTGTTATGCCTATTTCCACTTTTATTTGGATCCAAATACAAATACAAATAATTTTGCTGTAATACAGATACAAATACAAATACTGGGCTCTCTGCTCATCCCTAATACATATGCACACACACACACACACACACACATATATATATATATATATATATGTGTGTGTGTGTGTGTGTGTGTGTGTGTGTGTGTGTATACATATAGTGTGTAAAATATAAAAAGTTCAGGGACATCCTCAGGGAAAATCAGCAAAACTTCTTATCAGGACAGTGAACATAAAATCCAAATCTGACTCCTGTAGTATGCCTTGTTGACTTTTACTCTAGGTATTTATGTGATTAAATACATACCGAACACCTTGTTCTTCACAGGTCTGTGTGTTAGCACACTGCCATGGCTGTCATAAATTATAAACAAGACAGTTTTTAAAAATGCTTTTGGCCTAAAGACTTAAAAAAAAAAAATCACTTTTTCAACGATGTACTTAGCTCAAAATGCCATTAAAAAGAACATGAGCAATTCCAAACTGAAAACTTTTTTTTTCCTTGGAACAGCTTTTTTAGCACTTAAAATGGAATAGTAAAACGCCTATTTTTGCAGCTAGAAAACTGATTAAAAATGCTGAAATTGCATGTTGTTCCAGGCATGTTTGTTTCATATGATGTTCAAGTTGTTGTAACTTTGAGATCACACCTAAGTCAAATGGTGAATTTATTGCACAGATTTTAAAGTAAAAGAAATCAGTTGGGCGCTTACCCAGCTTGTATAAAGCAGGGACCTGAAGCTATTACAGTAGCATCAACTTGGTTCTACAGTTTATAAAATTTGAATTATTTATGTAGCACCATGAGAGCATCTTACAAGTTTGAGTGTCTGCACTAGGTTTACTTTTATCATAACAGAAGTTGTTCACCCTCTTCTGATTTTGACTTTTCTGTCAGTATGTGCTGTTCTGCATGTATTTCATGTCTACATGTGGGATGTGCTTCAAAAATGTCAGGGCTGCTAACTTGTAAACATGGTACCAGTTTACAATCAGTCATTCATCCCGATAAGACTGAGCTCCTGGGAGATATGGCAAAACAATTACTGCATCATTTAAACATCAGACTTCCTATACTGGAATGACTTTATCACGGAAATAATGAGTTAATTTTGGACAGATATGTAACTCCCTAAAAGTACAAGAGGGTCACAGGACAGACCACATATCAAATATTAAACTGTTCAATTACACACACACCCCGCCCACACACACACACACAGACAAAAGCTGCAAATTCCAAAGAACGCGACACCATGGAAGAAAATGCAGATCAAGGATGTGTAGATTGGATGGACATTAAAATGTTTTAAATGTCAGGGGGTTTTGTTGTTGTTGTTGTTGTTGAAACAGACTGTGAAAATATTATATTTCTCCCTTCTTACTGCTCATGCAATCTGAGGATACAGGTATGCTGACAGCTCCATTACTGGTATCACAAAACTGCTGAAGCATTTTTGTGGAGATTTTTAACTTGCATGGAATTTATGACACATACATATAACATTCGGAAAAAAAATAGCATACAAGATAATTTCCATTTCTATATCAGACGCACACGTAAAATATCATACCATGTTCAAAAAAAAAAAAAAGAAAGAAAAGAAAAAAAGAAAAAAAGAAAAAAACGTGGCAGTGCTGCAAATTTCCAGGCACCCCACACCGACAAAGAAAATACAGATAACCCGTTGGGATGTATTTAATTGAAATTCTCATTAAAGACAACATGACACTACAAACTAAAAATATTTATTTCCCTGAAATTACTTTCTGATATTATATGGTGCAATAAAATAGCTTCCATATATTTTTTTGTGTTAAGAGAAACTGACACAGCTCTAGGCCAATTAGTCCTAAAAATGATCTTAGAATTCTACTTAATACCAAATAAAAAAATCTTAGTCAATAGCTCAGGGTGAGAATGTGTTTTAAAACCTCTCAGGGCATCTCTTAATAAAGAGTAGGGGTGAATTAAGACAGCTGATTTGTCATGAAATGATTTTCCAAAATGACACATCATTAACCACACCCCATTTCTGTGATACAAGAACTGCTAAAGAAGTGGGCTATGGAAAATCATACCTGTCACTTCCAAAAAAAGTTACCATTATATTTTCATGATGTTGATAAGCCTACAATCACTTGAATTATTCAGAAAACCTAGGACATGAACTCATAATATGAACTTATGTAATCACAAAACTCACCTAAGTCAGCCAGACACTTAATATGTTGCCTAAAGGTGAATACTTTGTGTGAAGTCATAAAATATGGCCTACGTTTAAAAACCTGTAGACTCAAGGATAATGAATAATGGAAGATGATGAATGCTACGCCCACCCATGAGATCTGTGATAAAAAAGGCCATCTTTCTTGACTCTGAGACCCCCCTGAAACACTCTTAAGAAACTCTAGAAATTAAGAATGAGTAAGATTAAGACTAAAATATCTTAATGCATTTCTCTTACTCGATGACCTAACAGTAGGAGCAAATTTCCTTAAGTCTAAAAATTCCTTGATACTTAAAACCAAACATGCCAGACAGAAACACTGAGTTTGCATGTTCCTTTGGACAGTGATCCTTAGAAGATTAGCACAGACAGGCTCCTTCTGAGCAAGGGCCAAATCTATAATGATAAGAGAACACAGAACGATACGAAAACACAGAGGTTGTGTTACAGAAGTACGTTTAGCCTCACATAAAACACTGAAAGAAAAAGCCAAACAATAGAACAAAAAAAACCCCATCTTTTTTGTCAGCAAAGGCACAGGACATATATCACTGTGAGATGACATAAAGCATATAACAATGTTCTCTTCTCTCGACCACACAGAGTTCATCTCTGTACATGCACTGTTAACAACAGTTTAACTGTGTGTGAGAGAGAGTCTGTAGTATATCTGTCTGTGTGTGTGTGTGTGTGTGTGTGTGTGTGTCTGTGTGTGTGTGTGTGTGTGTGTGTGAGTCTCTGTGTGTGTAAGTCTCCGTGTGTGTGTGTTTAAGTCTGATATGTCCTCGCTCAGAGGGAGGTCTCTTTGGACTCGTGAGGCTCAGTCAGGGGGGGTTGGAAGGACAGTATCTCTGTGAAGGTGTGACCTGTGAGAAAACACATGAACATGAGGAAAATTCATTATGCACAATAAACTCTCCTGCACTCTCTAGTGCAGAAACACTAGTAAAGAAGTTGTTGGTACATTCTACAATAGTAAGATTAAATCTCTTTCATGGAGAATGCATGATGATTTTCAGAGACTTTTGTCATGTTCTAAAACAAATATTTACCTTCTTCCTGAAAATGCAACTTTATTTATGTTTATTAATTTATACATAAGAGGGCTACTTATATATTCAGTATAATTCTTTCACATCGTAGAGAGGCTCTGAAGCAATCTTTTTGTAATTGTCAGTACACACTGCCAGTAATTTCTCAGTGAGGAACCTTAAGAACCTCTAGTTCTGTACATAATTCTTTTTCTCAACATACTTAAGAAGCTGTGTGTTTTTCAAGCTTTGTGTTTGGTTCCTTTGGCAAATGAAACTTTAACTTAAAGGGTCTTATTCCCATCCTTTGAATGAAAACAACTGACTAACAACTGCTGAAACAACCAATAAATATCAGTTTCATCCTTTCCCTGACTCATCCTTCCCTTCCCCTCTTCCCACTCTTACGTTTCCACTGCTCCAGAGGCAGGTCAGTGTTGTCCACGGAGTGATCATACGGCAGGGCATCCGTCTCCTCCTCAGGCTCCCGGAACTCAGAGAAAACAGGCAGCGTTAGGGCCTCGGACGCACTCGCCCTCCGGTCTGGATCCAGGACCAGCATATGTTCCAGAGCACACACAGCTAACAACCACAAAACACATACTCTCAAAACATTAACTATAACACAGTAGACCAGTTCTTCAATTTAACACACCACACCACTTATTCACTGTAACACACTATACCAGCTATTTATTTATAACACGCTACACCAACTATTCATTTATAACTCACTACACCAGTTATACATTTGTGACACACTACACCAGTTATTCACTATAACACACTGCACCAGTTACTCACTATAGCACATGACACCACTTATTCACTGTATCACAGTCACCAGTTATTCCCTCTAACACGGTCACTACTAATTCACTATAGCACACTATACTAGTTATTCGTCATAACACAGTACACTAGTTATTCACTACAACACACTACACTAGTTATTCATTTATATCACACTACACCAGTTATACACTATAACACAGTGCACCAGTTTTTCAGACTGAATTCGGAAAGCTAGGTATGACACAAGAGTTTGTGGGAGGAATCTTGGATTTCTTCCTCTTCTTCCTCTAAACTGTGGTATTAGTAGTAGAAGTAACAGTAGTTGTGGTAGTTTCAATAATATTATTATTTGAAAAAGTGGTGTGGTTTTATTCAACCCTTTCGCTCAGGTCTGACATTCTTTGTCAATTTAGCACCAACAACAAACACTGCTCCACTTACCCTCGGAGCTGGCTTTGAAGAAAATAGAGTGCAGGTCCTTCTTTTGTACTTTGGGTAGGCTTCTGATGTAGTTTTTGGCCTGGTGGGGGAATATTTAAGGGAATATTTAATTGGGAATATTTATGGCTAAATGCTTGTCACATGATAGTGTTTATTGGTTTTCAGTCAACACACTTCACTCTGTTTAATGTGTGAGTATACAGTGTGTTTATACAGTGTGTACTTATTAAATGTTGTTGATTTTGCATTTGGGGTGTGTGTGTGTGTGTGTATTGACATCACTCACATCTTGACTCTGTAGCTTCATAATGAAATCTGGATTAGGGGTTCCTGTAATCTTCATAATTTCTCTTAGTTGGTCCAGATCTACATACCAGTGTCAAGACAAAAAGCTGTACAGGACACAGGACAGGGCTTCATAGTAGCTGACTGAACTGGAGGTACAGCCTCTGATGGATTGAACCCTAAAAGTGTGGTGCAGTTTTTACACTTTATTTTATACAAATGCAATCAGACTTAGCTGACTTTTTTTTTCTTTGCTTTGAGGACAGTAGTTGGCTTTTCTAATGTGTTAATGGCAAGGTTAAGTGTCTTAGTGCCTAATTGAATCACTGTTTAGGACTAAGTCCAGTTTAAGTTGAGCCAAGTGAAAAACACATCAGAAATGTATCAGATAATAGAATGCTGACTCTTAAAATAAAAATCTAAACTCATTTTGTTGTCTGACTGTGTGCAAAATGGTTAATTTGATTTTATTTTCTCAAGTCTCATGTATGGTAACACTGGATAAGCTAAATGATACCAGAATTCATTTAAGATGTAAAGAGTCATTTTAATATTCCTGCAACCAATAGTATTTTTGTAATTCTGCTGCTAGTGTGTTTTATTCATACAAACCATCAGCCCACTGGATAAAACGAAGAAAGAAGGATACGATCGTTCCCTTTGAACAGCGGCCTCCCAAGAAGCATCTCTGCCATGATGCAGCCAACTGACCAGATATCAACTGTCAAAGGGAGGAGCAACAAATGAATGGGGAATATGAAAACTGAATATATATGAAAATAGTGCTTATAACATGTGAGATGTCAGACGAATTTGGTGAACATTGATCGCTGTTTTGGGACATTAAGCCACGTTAAACTCTTTCACGTTAAACGTTGTTGTTTTTAATTGGTGAGAGGCATCAATGCACTTCCCGTGCCTAGTCTGTCGGAAATTAAAAGAAGAAGAAGAAGAAGAAGAAGAAGAAATCAAAATTGTATCAAGTTTGCCTGTTGTTATTGTTGTTGTTGTCTGTTGTCGAACTTTAATATGATGCTGTTGGCGAGTGAATGTGTACATACGTGAATGAGTTCGTATTTCAGCGTAAGCAGAGGA